>NC_056735.1:10431575-10544156 GCF_019279795.1 Protopterus annectens
AGTATCATAGTTGGCCTTAATTAGACCTCTTCGTTTCTTGTTTAGTTATATAAGAGACACAATACAGATGGTTGACATATGCACACGATCAAAAGTCCCCAAGGAATATGCCCTGTCTCCAGGGATTGTGCTGTTTCAGAGTTAGTATATATACTTGGCAGGGGATGTGGAGTGCATGGAGATTTGTCCCCCTGCAAAAAGCACTGTTTTCTTTCTTGCATGTTCTGAGGATTAGCTTTGGAGCATGTGGAGTAACGTAAACATTTGTCATATTAGACAATAGCAGCACACACACACACACACACACACACACACACACACACACACACACACAGGGGTCTACTTTGATATAATGAAAACCCATAATAACAAACGTTATTTTCATGAGACAAAAATAATGGAACTAAAAATCCCGAACCACATACTTTTCGCCAGGGCAAGTAAACACTTGTCCAAAACTACACAAAACACAACATACCATCTGAAACTCATCTAGGTGGGGGCTACTCCCCCTTAACTATATATTCCAACTCCGGGATAGGACTACTGTGGGGAAAAGGGCACATTTCCCCCACTGGACAAGTTTTACTTGCCCTGTGAAAAAGTACATGGCTCAGGATTTTAAGTTTCGTTATTTTTGTCTTGCAAAAATAACAAAGTCACTTTATAATCTCGAAATACTGAAATATCGAATTTCAATATTTCGAGACTATAAAGCCGAAACACCAAAAAAAGAAAACCAAAACCATGACTGTTAAAGCACACACAAACACAACTAAAACTACCTCCGCACAACACAAACACACACTTTGAGCCCCCCTGCACCTTCTACTTATATGTACTAACTCCGAGGCTGCACTAAACACCAACACACACAAAACCCAACATACATTCCACGGCAAAATTGAAGTGTATTAACCCACCACCGAGTTCGCGCAGGTATGGGCGAGCCCGCCGTGATTGACATGCGGGTAGGGCAGGATTAACAGCACTGTGCCATGATTGACACGCAATGCTAATGTAACGGTAAATCCATAGAATTAAAAACGGAGCATTTAATAAGCACAAACACATGCAATTATTATTCGCCAGAATAATGGAAAAAAAGGTTCCGTAGACTAGCCTACCTACATAGTAAACAAATGGAAAATAGCAGCATATAACCAGACTTTTACCCTTCAGTTGTCTTTCTCCCCACAACTAGTTAATATAGGTATGGCCAAAATTATCTGACTGGGTGGCCTGCTTCTATGGGTACCAGTTAAAGGGCAACTGTGGTTAAAAATCGAAAACTGTGTGTATGTGTATTTATTTATTTGCTTGTATTGGTGTCTTTGGCAATGGTAATATCATTGCATCATTCTTGAATAGTTACTAGTTTTATTTCAACTGAAGGTGACCAGATCGGTGCAGCCTTCCGTTTCTGGTACGCAGTTAGGGTGCCCACAATGTCATGCAGATTTTCATTTATAGGTAGTTACAGTGAAAGTGCTCGGGTTTATTACTTGCATTCAGAATATTTGGACTGGGTTTTCTGTAACTTTCCCCACAGCGGCACTCTTGTTTCTGTACTCTTACACATACTCTTTTATAACTCTGTTTGGAAACTGCTCCTACTGATAAATGTATTTAAGTTTAAGAATTGGTTAGGTAAAGGCAGCTGGCCTCATTCAGCATTTATCCTTCTGTTTCAGTAGCATCAGATCTTGGCATGTTACGTACTCCTGTATAGTAAAAGTTGTGAATTTAAGTTGTAAATGCTTCCTGATGCGGTGTTAGAGGTTGTGGGTGTCTGTTTTTAGCCTAAGTTCACGAAATAAAGAAATAGGCACATGCTAAATGTATGCGTTTTCTTGTTTTTTTGTGCAATCGAATCTTTTTGTGCAATTAACTTGTGTTTCACATACCGCATATATAACCTTGTGTTATGGTCATAGCCGGCCTTAGGCATAGGCCAACTAGGCGGCCGCCTAGGGCACTGCAGTAGCAGGGGCGCTTTTCCAGTATTTATTTGGCGTAGGTAGACCAGGATGGGGGCACTGGGTGGTGTGGTGGGGGGGCGCTGTGGAGACCTTTTGCCTAGGACACCAGTTGACCCAAGGCCGCTCCTGGTTATGGTGGCATCTTTCAATCAAAATCAGTCAAAATGCTCGCAAGCGGGGCTTGCTACTGTGCATCTGGTGGGTTATTACACTTCCAATTTCGCCCATTCCACATTTCCCTCTCTTAAACACACAGCTACAAACACCACAACTCTCAACACTTACACACTCTCACCTACGTACCCTAACCCACACTTTACACTCCGACACAAACACACCAACCCTCCCCAAAACCCTTAAAAACACCACACTTGTGTAACATGCCGTCAGTACCGCAGATTCGACACTTTGGTCTCGAGATACTGAAATTCGACATTCCAAAGTGTTTCCATATATGGAATATATATATATATATATATATATATATAGGTTCATAGGTTTATACTAGGCTATCTGCCCTACGGCATTTATAAACCTAGCCCAAAGTTTATATATATGGGATCACTACTAAATCCCGAACACCTGAATCCTGAGACTAGATACCCGAAAGATAAGACTGGAAGCGCAAAATTTAAAATACCAAACACTACACTAAACATACACCACACACACCTTCACCCAAAACTACACTACATAAAAGCAGGAGGGGGAAAGCCCCCCCCCCCCCCCTGCAACCTCCCTACTTAAATATTCTAACTCCAAGGTCGCACTATACATATTTTTTAGCTTACTTTGACTCAAGTTAAAACATCCCGTTTTTGTCTTTTCCCCAGGGGAACCAAAACATCCCCGGTGAGGTCAAACAGGCGTATTTAAAATAGTAAGAGAGTTAGGGGTTAACATACCTCTCAACCTTTTAGAGCAAAAAATCTAGACAAGGCCATAAATAATGCGGGAACAATTGCATAAAAACAGTGACAGTTTTTACATATTTCTCTTACAAACTTAGAAAGTTGACATAACAAATTTTTATTAACATAGATTTTCTGAAGGGAATTGAGTCTGAAAAACAAATGCCTGTCATTATTTTCCGACTTGAACCCTCAATGATTTACCAACAATTTGCTAGAAAACCAGTTTTATTAGAAAGAGGCCAAAAATGTGAGGCGAAAATCTGTACAGTTGCTAGGTATGGCTGCCATCAACTTGGCTGATGGGCCGGTGTTGAGCAAAGTGCGGGTGGGACGACCTGCAGTATTGAGCGATTAAAATGTAGTGGAAATTAGCAAAAAAATGTAGCAAGGAAAGTAACGTAATATTTTTTTACGATAGAAGCCACGGATTGCCTGAATTAAACAAATTCCGGACACAGAATCCTTAACACTCCCACTTTAACTACTCTCACTGCAAACAACAAGAAGCACACTAAACATGACGTAAATAAATGTTACCACCTCTCACACGACTGTGAGACTGGTGTAATAAAATCAAACGTATAATCATCACGTAACTCTTCTAACCCAATTGCCTTGAACCGACTCAATCGCAGTAGGAGGTGCTTGTACTACCACGTGCTTACAGGCCAATCAGGTTGTCGTAATCCTGTATTGGAAACGCGGATTTGTCCGGAGCGTATTTCGGAAGTAGTGAACATTAATTTGCAGTTACTTTTCAAGTGAAATAAAAAGAAGTCTTTCAGAACGACATGTCGGAGCGAAAAGTTTTAAATGTGAGTTCCTTAGCTGTTATTGTCATAGCATATTTTCATCGCACGGTAATCATTGAGCGGTCATTCACCAAATGTGCAGCTGTGAGACGGGTAATTACTTGGCTAACAATGTCTCACATACAACAATATTACAATCTCCTTTACCCCCACTGTAGTGCAGTCTTGGAGTTGGGGGTGGGATTTGAAATACTGCCGTGTGTGAGATAGGGAAGTGTTGGTCAAGTCATTAATTTCCCCATTTTACAACTGCACATTTGATGGATAGCCGCTCGATGAATAGCTGTTTGACGTTTATTCCTTTTGATGAATCATCACAAACCTAGACCCTGAAAAACATGGCTAGGAACTCAACCAGATCAAAACACTGAGAAATGGCAATGCTACTCACTGTGCCACAGTGGCAGCGAACAGTTGTTTTCACACACATCATTTTTCTCCCAAACCTCCAAATATAGCCACCCGTCACGGGTAATGTGTATGTTTGTAATTGTATGTGAAAGAAAATATGTCCAGCTTGTAACTTTTAAATACACTTCAACCATATCCCCTCTAAACGCAAACATAATGGCAATGCTGATGTTTGTGTTAGAAAATGAAGTAAATTATAGCCAGCTTGTTACTCTTATACTATAACTTGCACACATACACTAATGCAATAGTAGTTTTGCACTGACTTTGGCAAATAGCAGTATATTGTACAACACTTTTACTGCCACACAAGGTCAGAGACTTGTTTAGCAGTCATCAAACAGCAGGGATAAGTCACAAGTAATGTTTGCCTGTCACTCTCCCTGATTACACAGAATGTCCCTTATTTGCTTCATAATTTTGTTCTGTTTTTCATAAAAAAGTTTGATTTGTTGGTAAATCATTCAGAATTACAGACTGCCACTATCCATACATCAGAGTTTCATTGTTATTATCCAAAAAATGCGTGTTGCTGCAAAATTTGTTGTTCTATTAACTTTTAAGTGAGTTAGAGTAATATTTAGAAAGTAGTAATTGATTTTTAGCATTTGTTCTGCTGTCATTTTTTGCTTTGCCCAGATTTCTGGAGCAAAAAAAGTTAAGACTTACATTATCTGATGTTCTGCCTGTATCTGTAAAACTCCCTGAAATAAATCATCATTCCAGGAACTCGGAAGCATCAGGTCTAATTAAAATCCAAGGAAAGCACTGATACTGATCACTCTGGGCTGTTGATCTGTAGTGTTTACCTTGTTCATATTCATTCACTGACTACCAAATTTATTCTAACAGGGCCATATCACAAACCTGCTTTTGATAGTGTGTGTAATTGGAAAAGGGAATTTTTTTGTCTTCATTTTCACTAACCAGGAGCAGCTTTTGTGGGGGCACCCACAGTCAAGGATGAATGGGGGGGGGGGGCTTGCAGATATTGGCATTGCAGGTGCCTAAAGCCAGCTAAGATTTTAGTTTTAGTGGAGAAAATGCCCAAAGATTTAACTAGGTCAAGGGTGCCTGTCAGTGTTAAAACATTTAATGAAATTGTGAAGCATGTTATTTGTCAAAACACTGTAAGTATAACTAGTGATATCTTTCAGTTTTAAAAGAGATATGAATAAGTTATTACCACCCACTAATATTTCTGTGTTAACTTTTGTTTGGTTGGCACACATGTTACAAAATATCTAAATAAGATACCTTGCTGTGGTTGGGGTGGCAGGATCAGACTTGGGAGGGGGGGGCTGTAGCATTTGCTGGTGCCTAAATCCAGCTATGTTTCCTTCTCCTTGCATAAGAGTAGTAGTCTTGATCACTGGGGACACACTTAGCAGTCTTACCTGGGTCACAAACATAGCCAGCCTTAGGCATAGGCTAACTAGGTGGCCGCCTAGGGTGCTGCTCTAGCAGGGGTGCTTTTTAGTAATTTGGGTAGTATAGGTAGACCAGGATGGGGGCACTGAGTGCTGTGGAGCCCTTTTGCTTAGGACACTAGTTGACAAAAGGCAGGCTCTGGTCACAAACTAACACTTTTTGTTTAATTAAACAAGACTCGTACCCGACTGTGATGGGGCAAGGCAGATGAACCAAGTGATGAGCACTTTCAAAGAGCATTTCCTCAATGGGAATATACTTCAAACTGTCAGACCATGTCTTGCACTCAGAGATGCCAGTAAAATTTGCATTTTTGTCTCCTTCTCCTGTCTTTGTAATCGGTATGTTGCATGAGAAAAACTGCTCTGTTTGTGATTCTATTGTCATTGTGCAATGTTTAGTATTGCATAGCTCCCCGAGGCATCCTGCTGCTGATATGAATGTACCATTGAAGAATGTTTTATTTCCTTTGCAGCTGTGGTGGCATTGTCCATAAAGTAATTTATCTGCTGATTTATTTGACACATCTTTGATGTCGTTTTATCCAGTTCATTCATCGAGCAGTCCTTTTGTTCTGCCACCTTTTTCTTGATGGACGGTTAAGTAATAACTGCATTCTATATGTGTCTGTCAACAAACCTTTTTTTTCATGTTTGGGATCTCCTAGTCAACTTGCCATCAACAGATTAGTTGTGTCTAATTTTCCTTGAAAGTGACACCACAGTGTAGCAGAAAGAGATCATTATATTCTATGATTCATCTGAAGAGTAGTACATTTCATTTTCTATACTCCTAAGAGCTACCCAGTTATCTCGGGTCTGTATCAGTAGATCGAAACTCCAAAGGAGCAAATGGTCTTTAATCGAACACTAATACTCAAAACCACACAATATCGAAGGTACAGAACAGCGATTTTTTTTCCCAGGGAAAAAAAATCGCTGGGTTGTTGTCGGGACTTTCCATTTCCTCCACTGTGGTGCAATCTCGAAGTTGGTATATTGAAGTTGGGGGGAGGGGTTGGATTTTTTTTTTTTTTTTTTTTTGGAGCAGCAATTTTTTTTCCTTGGGGGGGGGGGGGGATCACTATTCCATATGTTCGATATTGTGTGGTTTTGGGTATGAGCATTCGATTAAAGAGTATCCGCTCTCTTGGAGTTTCGATATTCTAATATAGACCTGTTTTCTTAATGTATATTAAATCATACACACCGACTTATTGTCTCTTGCTGCATCTTGCCCACAATAACTACTGTGGCATTTTATTTATTTATTTATTTAATTTATTTATTTACATTTGTTGATCTGGATAATCTGACTGAGCTAGTAGGCCCTTTTCTGTCCCAGGGAGAAAAACTGCACATAAAACAATATATTTGAGTAGTAATAACAGCAATTACATATATGTACATAATGAGGTTAAATATATAGGAATAAGTATAATGAAAATTGTTATGTACAAGTTAAACGGGTTTAAATAAAATGTCATTATCTGTAGTATCGGATATTAGGAATGAGAAGGGAATAGATGAGGGTATAAGGGATCGCTTGCAACATAAAATGGATAGAGGGTGATAAGGAAATGGGCAGTGTTATGAATATTAAGTGATGTCAGTTAATGCAAAAATGTTATAAAAGAGGCGATAGAGGAAGGAAGGATGGAGAGAAGGAAGAAAAGGTTTGTCTTCTGCTGTTGTATCTAAGCTGTGTAATGAGCTCCCTGAATCTCTTGGAAGAAATTGATCTTAGAAGTTTCATTTAAAAGTCATGGAAAAAAACCACTAAAACACTACATCACCAACTAGCCATATAGTTGTAATGATGATGTGACTTGAACCATCTCTTTATTTCTTTACTTCACTTTTTCTCCACATCTTGCTACCTGTATTTTATTTTAATTTAATTTCCCTTGTACTAATCCCTAGTCTAAGCACAACCCCCTACAGGAAAACAATGTTGTCAGGTTTTGCAATGGGTTAGTAAACTCCCTTCTTGCTACTAGATTTGTTTCATTACATGTTGCTATTGTAAGTATTGTAATACTGTTAGCTCCTTGGTGTAGCGGGATATAGTCATGTCATGTTACCAATGTAAGTCTTGTAATACTGTTACCTCCTTGGTGTAGAGGGAGAGTCATGTTATTATTGTAATACTGTTTTGCCCCTTGGTGCAGAGGGATAGAGTCATGTTACTACTGTAATACTGTTTGGCTCCTTGGTGTAGAGGGAGAGAATCTAGACAAAGAAGCAGATGGTCCAAGACAGATTAGTGATGCCAGCCACTGGAGGAGTTGACTCGGGTGTGTTGGGAGAGAAGGAGTGAAGACCAGTTGTTTCCCTCAGAGTGGGAGCAGAAGAATGCATGTCCCAAAATGCATACTCCGTATGAGCTCTTTGATGGTTAGATGTGGGTACAAAAAAGTTGCATGCTGTTTTCATTTTCAGTTGTGGCAAAGGTATATTTTATTATTATTACTGTTATTGTTATTATTATTACTGTAATTTTTTATCTCTGAGTTTCTTTGCCTCTCTTGTTGGGCTTTCTCTGAAAATAGTACTACCACTAGTACTACTAATACTGCACTCCTGTATTACTAATGGACAGATGCAGCTCCTAAATGCACTCTTGTACTACTAATGGACAGATAGAGCTCCTAAAAACTTTGCCTTGCATGGGTCCCCTCAAATTAAATATGCTGTGATCAGTTATTCTCCTTTACGAGTAATATGTAGATGTTAAGTTGTCAATCTCGCCTTCATTCTTGCTGGATGGGTTCGGAGCCGAACCGCGGCTCTGACTCGGCCTATTACTAAAGCTCGAGAGCTATTTTTTACCGGCTTGAGGCTATCCTATGTCCCATAATGCTAGGCGTGATATACCCAGATCTCGTTTGCCGCTTCAGCTACGAGGTTGCGTCTTTTTGCCGGCTCAGGTTGTATTAATATTTTTTCTTGGTTTTAGTCAGCTGTTTGGGTTAAAATATTAACAATAGTGTTTTATAGTAACTACCCTTTAGATCCCTGTTTAGGATTCCCTCTTATGTAGTTTTGATACAGTTTTTTTCCCCTCACCTAATAGTTAGGCCCTGGCCAATCCTCTTTCTTACATATTTGTCTGTAGTTGTATATGTGTACCTAGTTAGATTGTATTAATAAGTGTGGGGTTTTGTTATATTATTCTGGTCTGTTACAACTTTTTTATGTGTGTGTGTTTGATGATTGTGACTAGACCTCCCTTAGTTGTCCTTGTCTGCCAGTCATCCCTTTTTCAGGATGTCTAAAGACACTAAGGTCTCGGGCTTCAAGAAGTGTGACTCGTGCTGTCAGAAGATGTCTCTGACAGACGGTCACACTTCATGTGTATATTGCTTGGGCCCTCTGCACCTGCAGGACTCTTGTTCTGTCTGCCATGCGTTCAGCCCAAGAGTCCTGCAGGAACGCAGAAACAAGCTTATTTTGAGAGGCTTGTTAAAGCCTGAAGGTTCCCCGGCTAAGCCTTCGTCGGGTGAAACTTCTAAGCCCGCCAAACCGTCGGCACCATGTTTGGAGCCATCGCTGAGCGGTGCTACTACTACCACTGCATCGGTTCCGGCCGGAACCGATGATTCGAGGCCTCAGTCGGCTCCGACTCTGCTGTCGG
The DNA here is from genome assembly GCF_019279795.1 of Protopterus annectens. NCBI lineage: Eukaryota > Metazoa > Chordata > Ceratodontiformes > Protopteridae > Protopterus > Protopterus annectens. The sequence goes on from NC_056735.1 coordinate 10,440,762, forward strand.
AGCCATCTTCGAGCAAGAAGCGTTCCAGGTCTCCTTCCCTGGAATCGGTCCATTCGGCTCCAAAGTCTCCCTTGTTATCGGAGCGGAGTCACAGGTCTCATTCCTCTCGGTTTTCCAGGCTGTCGGACCATGACCTCGAGAGGGTGGTTAGCAGACTACTTAAGTCGCAGGCGCTGGCCCAAATGTTGCATAGCCCTCCTCATCAGGCAGTGGCTTTCACTACTCCCACTTTGATTCCTCCTCCGACTCTTCCTGTGAATTCGGAGCCAGAGATCGTAGGGGTCGGGACCATCGGAACGTCAGAGCCGATACCACCCCTTTCGGCTCCCTCGTTGGCTCCGATCTCTTCCTTGGTTACATCCTTGGAGGGATCTGGGCGCCGGGACTCTCTCGTCGGCTCCGAGGGGGTGAGTGGCATCGGACCCTTGTCCGACCCTGTTCTCCCTCTCGGAGCTTCGGCGCAGGTGAGTTCAGCCCCGACATCGGCCTTGGAGCCGTCCCTCTCGGTGTCGGGAGGAGTCCTTGTCTCTTCGGAGCGTGGATCCCCTTACCTGCCTGATAGGGGTGCGTTTGAGGTCATGAGGAGTGTGTTGGCCCCTGTGCCTGCTCCACGGTCGGCTCCTTCAGCTCCTCCCTCTATGGTGCCTGCTTCAGTCTCTACCCGCTCTCTTAATCCCGAGCGAGGTGAACTGACGCTACAGGTAGCCCCATTGGGCATATCCTCCTCTTCCGAGGCCTCCCCTGATCCTTCAGGGGAGCCCCCTCGAAAGAGTAAATGCAAGAGGAAGCATGTAGACTCCCCTGAGTCAGTCACATCGGACACTGACTTGGATGTCTCAGAAGGGTCCCCAAGGTCCCCCTCTGAGGATGTCTCATTTTCCGACATCCTGGAGATTCTTAAGCAGAGGGGAAACTGGTCTGCCCTTAACCCTTCTGAGGACGAGTCGGTGTACCTGGATGCGTTCGGTTCTCACCCTTCCACCTCCTGGGTATCTCCGCCTTTCGACCCGCTCATGGATGTGGTGGCTCGAAAGGCGTGGACGACTCCGGATACTATGGAACCAACTCCCCGGAGGCCTACAACATTTATTACAGCCCCTTCTGACAAGCAGTTTCTAACTAAAGGCGTCCCTGTTGATGCCATGGTGGTGGCGGCGCCCACTAAAAAGGAGTTGGCTGACCCTTCAGTACCTGTCCATCCTCCTAATAAGGAATCTAGGACTATGGACAGGTATGGCAAGCAAATGTTTTCCTCAGCGACCTTTGCTATGTGGTCGCTGAATTATTTGTGCCATTTCACCCGTCTCCAGAGAGACCTCCTCAAGGAACTGGTGAAACCTTACAGGACCCATCAGCTGTGGGGTCTCAGGAAAAGATCAACTCCCAGCTGGGGACCCTAAACTCTATTGTCAACTCCTCCATGCGGCTCCTTTCCTATGCAGCCGATGGAGCGAGTAGGGCTGCAGGCACGGGCGTCGCTCTAAGGAGACATGCCTGGATGCGGCTTTGCAATTTTGCTGACCCCTTCAAGGCGTCCTTCACTAACACCCCCTTTGATGGTTCTGCCTTGTTTGGACCTCAAGTGAAGGATACATTGACCAGGTGCGAGCAGGAAGGCAAGACTCTCTCTGCCGTAGGAGTCCGTTTTTCTACCCCTTCTAGACCATACCCTAAGGGTCAGAAGGGTGGGAAAATGTGGTTCCGCAAACCTCAGGGAGTACTGCCTGATGCACGTGGTGAGCTTCCCTCCAGAGGCAGAGGAGGGAACAATAGACGCCGCCCGAGGGGCAGGGGGGGTCCACAGAATCAGGGTAGCAGAGAATCCTTCTCTGACAAACCCTTCCAGCACCCCTGAGGAGCTGCCCGACTGTCCACCTTCGGAGGCAGTTGGGGGAAGACTATCACTATACCCAGCAGCCTGGCATTCCCTCACGCAAGACAATTGGGTATGGTCGATCATATCCGAGGGTTACAAAATTCCCTTTATTCATACCCCACATCCACCAAAAGGACCCCTTCCAGACATTCCACCCGATCTGAGGGATCAAGCAGCACTAGAAATTTCAAAGCTGCTAGAAAAAAGAGCCATCCAGCCAGTCCCAGCAGACCAGCAAGGATCCAGAGTTTACTCCAAGTTCTTTTTAGTACCAAAAAAGACAGGGGACTGGAGACCTATTTTGGATCTCAGCAGGCTGAACAAGTCTGTTCAAAGAATGAAATTCCGGATGGTCACGCTTCAGTCCATTCTACCCTTCCTGGGTCAGGACAATTGGATGTGCTCTATAGACCTTCAGGATGCGTACTATCATATCAAAATGAACAGGCGCTCCAGGAGGTTTCTCCGCTTCTGGCTGGGAGCCAGTCACTACCAATTCAGAGCCCTGCCCTTTGGCCTCACCACAGCCCCCAGGGTGTTTACCAAATGCATGGCAGTGGTTGCGGCTCACCTGAGACGAAAAGGATTCCAGGTGTTTCCATACTTAGACTGGCTCCTTACTGCCACCACCAAGCGTCAGCTACTTTGTTCCAGAGATTATACCCTCCAAATTTGCAACGAGCTAGGTATCTCTATAAACTCTGAAAAGTCTGCCTTGTCGCCTTGTCAGTCTATTACCTTCATAGGCGCCGTTTTAAACACAGTTTTAAACACTGTGGAACTGTCAGCAAAACTGCCTGTACAAAGGATTTCAGACATTTGAGGTCATGTTCAAATCCTACTACAAGAGAGCAGAGTCCAGGCCAGATTCGTACTAAAAACCCTAGGTCTCATGGCAGCAGCTATCACATTACTCCCCCTAGCTCACTTTCACATGCGGATCCTGCAATGGATGCTGTTTTCCCAGTGGTCCTTTCAACAGCTTCCAATGTCACACAGCATTCTAATCACTCAATCATGCAAAAGACACCTTTCGTGGTGGATGGTCTCCCCTCAGGTTTTTCAGGGCAGACCCTTTGTCCTTCCTCCTCCTGTGGCTACTGTGACAACGGATGCCTCCCTGATCGGGTGGGGGGGGGGCATTTTCAGGGCAGGACAGTCCAGGGCACATGGCAGCCTTTCGAAAGCCACCTGCACATAAATTTCTTGGAAATGAGAGCGGTGCTTTTAGCGTTGCAGGCCCTTCAAGACTCTCTACCCACCGGGACTATTGCATTTCAGACAGACAATATGTCTGTAGTGTGGTACATCAACAAGCAGGGCAGAACCAGGTCCTACCCCCTATGTCGAGAAGCACTCAGACTGTGGCAGTGGGCGATCTCTTCTCAACGGTTTCTGGTAGCAACGCATAGCCCCGAGAAGTCCAACATCATAGCGGACAGGCTGAGCAGAGCCATTCTCATGCCCCACGAGTGGTCTCTCAACCAGCTAGTAGTGAAAAAAATCTTCAGGAGATGGGGTCAGCCTTGCTGCGATCTTTTTGCCACCCCTCAAAACAGCAAGTGCCCAGACTTCTTCACCCTCTTCCCTCTCCCAGGTCTTCCCCCCAGAGATGCTCTAGTCCATGATTGGCCCCGGGGTCTTCTGTATGCTTTTCCCCCCTTTCCCTTAATTACTCAGCTAATCCAGAAAGCAACTGTTTTGAGATCCAGAATGATCCTTGTTGCCCCTTACTGGCCGCGACAAATTTGGTTCCCGTTCCTGCAACGTCATCTACTAGATCAACCCTGGCATCTGGACCCAGCGCCAGATCTTCTGACACATCAGTCGGGCGGGCTGCATCAATCTCTCCAATCTCTCAACCTCACAGCTTGGTTGCTCCACTTCCAACCCTAGCCAGGCTTCCCTCAATCTCTCATTCAGTTCATGACATCATCCTTGCTTCGCACAAGTCTACTACCAGAAAGACTTATGCTAGCAAATGGAAGCGTTTCTCTGTTTGGGCAGGGGAGAAACAAGTTGACCCTTTTACAACCCCCGTCCATACAGTCTTAGAGTTTTTGGCAGAACTTTTTCAAATGGGATCTTCTTCAGCCACCATCAGAGTTTTTCACAAAGATAGAGTGTCACTTAGGACTAATCCGTCCTTTTTACCCAAAGTACTGTCTGAAAAAAATCTGAATCAGACCATCGATCTTCCTGTTTTCTTCCCACTTTATACCAATAGGTCTGAACGAAAGTTACATTGTCTAGACGTTCACCGTCAATTACACTTCTACCTGGATAGAACCAAGCAGACGAGGAAATCAGAACAGCTCTTTCTGTCTTACGCAGAAGGGAAACAAGGCCTGCCAGTTTCCAAAGTAACCTTGTCCAGGTGGTTGACCTCTGTTATCATGTTGATTTACCAAGTGAGGCATAAAGAGCTCCCTATTAAGCCCAGAGCTCATTCAACCAGAGCATTAGCTTCTTCAGTAGCCTTTCAGGCAAGATTGCCAATGGATTCCATTTGTGCAGCGGCCACATGGGCCTTTCCTCATACCTTCATTTGTCATTACAAGCTGGACATGACCTCTAGAAGTAGGGCTGATTTTGGTTCCACTGTACTCAAGAGTTTGTTCCATTGAGCCACCCAGGACTAAGGTGCTAGGGACGCTGTCCCATCCAGCAAGAATGAAGGCGAGATTGACGACTTAACATTGAGAAGTTATGTACTTACCATAACGTTCCATGTTAGTTGTCTTCTTCTCGCCTTCTTTCTTGCATCCCACCCTCCATCCCCCTAGCCTGGCAAGACCGAGAGTATCTTCTGAGATGTGTTATCATGAGAGTTATTTGCTTAGCTACCTCTTTCCTTTTCTTGTTAGCTCTTATAAGAGTCTTGTATACCTAGATGTATAGAGGTAGATATATATATATATATATATATATATATATATATATATATATATATATTTATATTCTCAGTTATGGTGGGGACATGTATGTCCATAGTGTTAGCTATCGAACGAGATCTGGGTATATCACACCTAACATTATGGGACATAGGATAGCCTCGAGCTGGTAAAAAATAGCTCTCGAGCTTTAGTAATAGGCTGAGTCGGAGCCGAGATTCAGCTCCGAACCCATCCAGCAAGAAAGAAGGCGAGAAGAAGACAACTAACATGGAACGTTATGGTAAGTACATAACTTCTCATTATCAACCATGGGATAGGTTAAGTCAGTGTATAACCAAATGGGACAGGTTATCTTGAGCACAAAAAGGGAAACTGGCTAGGCTTAAAATGGTTTGCAAGGGCAGCTAGCCTAGTACTTACCCATGAATCTATACTAGGCTATATTCACCTGGACTGTAATGACCACATAATTAATTAGGTTAACAGCTGTTCCTACACAGGTTTAAATAACCCTTCTTTTATTTATTTTTTTTAGTTTTGGAAACATTGTATGGAGAGATGAGAACACTGGCAGTATGCATGAAGTGGGAGTACTGTAGTTAAGTAGAATTTGCAATAAGATGCACACACAACACAGCGATGAAAGAGGTACTGGCAACATGGGAGGTGGGCAGTTGAAGTAAGTATATAGGGGAAAGAAAGGAAGTCTTTTGATGTATGCTGTAATGGGAGTGCTGATGAAAGCATGTTCATAGGTAGGTACTAGGCTATTGGCCCTAGGGCCTATATAAGCCTAGCCAAAAAGGTACCCTTGCTTTCGCCACCCAAGAAGATTATTTACCTGTGCCCCTGTTGTGCTGAGCCACAGAAGTGATCCCGGGGGTGAATTTCCTAGTTTCCTTCCAGTCATCAAGATTTTTCTTGAAGAGTGCTAATGAGGAGCTTTGTTTGATATAGATAGGTAGTTTGTTCCAGAGTATGGGAAGTCTCTGGGACAGGAATCTATCCTTCCAGCATGTTCTGCTTATTGTGGTGACAAGGTTTAGGTCCCTAGAGCATGTAGCTCAGAGGGATTGGGATTTCTTTAAGTGCAGCATGTTCAACAACTCTGGGTTTGACATAGCTTTGTATGTTAGGCAGAGATATGCGATGTAGTAAAGCTGGAGTTTTTTGAGATGGTCTGCGTAGGGCATCTGTTTGATGCCGGTAATCCTCTTTGTGAGGTATTTCTGTGGCCTTTCCAGTTGTTGTAGATTTTTTGTGAGGTACATACCAAGAGGGGCATTGTACTCTATAACGGGTCTAATGAGTGACGAGTAGAGTGGAACAATGACCTCTTTTTTTCCTGGATGAGAAACCTTTTGTGATGAGGTGTGCCACGTAGAAAGATTTCCTGAGTACTGTGGCAATGTGATTATCAAAGGAGAGACTACTGTCCACCTGTGTCCCAAGGTCTCTTATCACACTTTCAGTGTTAAATAGACTACCGCCTTTGTGGTAGTTCATGGGTACAGAGTTTTTACCAAAAGGGATGACAGTGCACTTTTTGGCATTGAGCTTGAGGCCATGGCTTTGACACCAGGCATCTGTCTCAGTGAGGCCCTTTTGTAGGATGTCCACATTGTTAGTTTCAGTTATGGCTCCTAGTTTGCAGTCATCTGCGAACTTCATTAGCCAAAGACCTTCTTTGTTAGCCTGTACTTCAGAGAAGTAGATACCAAGCAGGAGAGGACCCAGGACTGAACCCTGTGGTACTCCACTTGTCACTGGTCTGAAGTTGACTGGGAGTCTGCTACTTTCACAGTGTGGGTTCTGTCACTGAGCCAGTTGGCAACCCATCTTGTGACATAGGGATTTATACCTAGTTTAGTGAGTTTATCTATAATTTCAGAGTGGGGTATGGTGTCGAAAGCCTTGGCAAGCTCTAGATAGGCCGTGTGAACCAGCTTACCCTCATCTACGGCTTTAATGACTGCTTCAAAGAAGTCTATCAGGTTTAGGAGACATGATCTGCCTTTTACAAACCCGAACTGGGTGGGGTCCAGAGTTTGGAGATTACCAATGTCTTTGTTTATAAGTTCCATGGCCTTGCAGACCAGGCTCCTCAGGCTAATGGGGCGGTAGTTCTCAGGGTCCGTGGTGGATCCCCCTTTGTGGAGTGGAATAACCGTTGCTGTGCACCATTCAGTGGGCACAAAGCCTGAGGTGAGGCTATGATTGAACATGGCACTTAGGTGGGGTGCCAGTTCGTTCTGTAGTTTGTGTAGAACACAGCCTGGGATGTTGTCAGGTCCCATGGATACTGTGGTCTTGGCTTTGGAGAGTGTGGTTTTTACCTGTGCAGCTGTGATTACAGGAACTTTGCATTCTTCCGGTATAGAGATGGGCCCTTTAGGGGATGGGAGGGGAGTAAAGTTAGCACTGAACCTATCTGCCAGGGTGTTGGCAATATCATTTGGTTCTGTATATTTAGTGCCATTGTGCTGTAACTCAGAGCAGATCTGAGTGTTGCCATTGAGATTCTTGACATAGCTATAGAATGCTTTGTGGTTGTCTTTAGAAACAGTGGCGATTTTGTTTTCGTAACTAGCTTTGGAGGATTTTATGAGGGATCTCTGCTTCTTACTCAGGCTGACCAGGAGTTACTCCAAACATGGGATTTTACTCTTTTTTTTGCAGCAGTTTCTTTCATGTGTTGTAGAGTTTGTTTATGGCAGGGGACCACCAGATTGGCTTCCTTTTTTGGAGGATAGCACAATCGTTGCACTCGTGTAAGTGCCTATAAAGTGCATTTGTGTAAGATTCAGCAGTCGTACATCTATTGCCCGTCTGCATGGGTGTCGTGAAGTTTCCCACTTCTGTCTTAAGCATGAAGTTTACTTTGGAAAAAGTTTTTACGGTGGTTTCCCTAATTGCAGGTGGGGGTGGGATGTGGATGTCTAGGGTCATTAGCTTGTGGTTGGATCAGACCAATGAGAAATTGACCTCTGTTGTGGAACACCTGTCACCCATGTTGGTAATGACCAGGTCTAGGATATTGCTGCCCCTGGTGGGGGTGTGGATAAGTTGATCCAAGGCGTTGGGATTTATGAATTCCAGAAAACCTTGAGCAAAAGAGTTGGTACATGAGTAGTTTTCCCAGTTAATGGTGGGGTAGTTGAAATCGCCCATTATTAGGGTATTAGGTTGTACCCTAATATTTTCCAGTGTATCAAGAAATGAGGAGTGAGAATCTTGGGGCATGGTGGGGGATCTGTAGCAAGCTGCAATTTGGATTGTGGTCTTGCCCAGAGTTAGTTGCACTTGGATAATCTCGGATGCTTTATGTTGAGCAACTAGCCTGGAGGTGTGGATATCCTTAATGAATATGGACACGCCTCCACCTTTAGTGTTTCGGTCCAGGTTAGGTGTCCGAAAGGTGTAGTATGAATTATAGCCTGGTAATGCAGTGGTGCTATCTGGAGCCTTGAACCAGGTCTCTGTCACTGCACAGATGTCGATGTTCTTCAATTTAAGGAGTGCCCTCGAGTGAGTGTATTTTGAGGTTTAGACTTCTAGCATTGAGTAGCATTACCCTCAGATTTTGCTTGCTTGTACTTCCTAAAAAAGGCACTAGAGGGGTGGCAAGAGCCTTAGCCAGTGTCCTAGTATATTGTTTCCTAGTTCTTTGCAAAGCTTGACAGCTTTGTTTCCTGTGGATGGTTGTGCTTAGATTTAGGGCTTAGGGCAAGTAATTTAGGGGGTTCACAGCTCTGTTTTTATATGTTTTCTGTAGAAATAGTAAAATATGTCAGTACTAGATAGCATTACATTTTGTGGAATATTTCCAGTGCAGGATATGCATGCAACTTGCTTCGTCCGTCAGCTGCAGGATTAACTGAAAATATGTGAAAATCGCCATCATCCCCAGCTCCCTTTTTAGAAATAGATGCATAACTGCCTGTAATTTTATAAAATCTCTCTGTTGCCTGTATTTGTGTTATTTTGCTGAAAATTACTTTATTTTAATTGCCGATTTTCTATTATCAAAGTATACCTACTTAACTGCTATACTCGTGAATATTATCGGAGTGTTCATGTATTTTTCATTTAATTGCCTGCATCTGTTCCTCCTTTTCCTTGTGTTATAGCACCTTGATGTTTTCTAGCTGTTCTAAATAACTTCTGTCACTATTGTCCCATGTCTTGTTCTCCTTTATTTCTACCATATTTTTGATGTTAAATTTTATCTTCTCCCAGGTTCTGGCTGCCCTTTCTAGAGTAATTTACTTTTTAAAGGATCTCATTGTATGTCATTTATATATTCTCTAAATTTTTTTCTTTTAGTTAATATTTTAGAAAATTACAATGGCTGTCTTTTATTTTATCTTATGTCTTTAACCTAGTCACAGTAGTGGCACAATGTGAAGTCTTAAGATAAACACTTTCATGTGAAATGTAATATCTATTCATTGTAATTTCTTATGTTGTATCAGATATGGCAGCATACTTCCCAGGAGGTACATTTCCTAAGGCCATGTCTTATAGCTGTTGATTCGGTATGCCAGCAGATTTAGTGCTCTTCCTTCTGTCAGACCACATCATACATGAAAATGAAGCTCCCCATTGCATATGATAAAGAAAAATCATTAGCAGACCAAGACATTTTAACAAGGTTAGTGCTAGTGATCCTCACCGGGTGATCACTCTGCATTATGATCAGAATTGTTGAGTATTTAGCTACAAATGTATATAGTATACTGCCAGTGACCAACAGTAAAGCTTCACCTCCTCTCTTTTTGCTAGGATGATTTGACTGATAAGCAGTCTTATTTTTGCTTAAGACAAGGCAAGATTAGTGTGAGCCATGATTTGTTGAAATCTGTAATTCATACTCATCAGAAAAGCACCAGGCTTCAGCGGAGCACTACTTGCACTGCCATAACCTAGTTTTAATTACAGCAGGAGTCCCCTTTACATGGGCAGTGCGGTGGAACATCTTTCATTTCTGTCACCAGCTATCGGAAGGGTTAACTGGAAGCGTTTAGTAGTATGAATGTGTGATCTAGGTAAGGAGGAGATAACTAGAAGTGGATAAGAAATAAATGTCTTGAAGCTATTTTATACTTTGGACTGACTGGTTGGTCCACTGTAAAAAGTGGGCAAGGATACTGTCATTATCTGGAGAGGGTGTCAGTTATTGATTTTTTAAGCGGAATAAATTAATCTTGTAACAAGATATAGTTGTAGATAATAGGCATAGAAAAGACAGTAGTATCATGTTCAGCAAGGCAGTGAGTATGGTTGGTTGGAAGTGTGGGATTGATGAGCCATGTTTTTTAACATTATTACATGCTGAAATAAAGGTTTGATAGACATTGTGGTGGTGGCTGGGAAGACCCTTACTTTGTCGAAAACATATTATTTAAACTAACATTTTCTGGGGCTCTGATATAGTTATTATAGGAGGGAGTATTTATGCATGCTAAAGTAATGCTCTCTTTCATTATTACCCTTTACCTTTGCAAATCTTCCCAATTATCCTTTTTCTTCCTCTGTTACTATATGTGTCCATTTCCTATCAGTATTACTACTTCTCTGTTTTTCTTTATCCCTAATGCTGTGGTGAGTATCTTCCCTAGAATTTATTTATTCATTATTAAATTAACATGTTCTACCTTATTCAAATGCATCTGTTGTAATATTGCTATATGCACCCCAACATTTCTTTGTACAAGTTAATATCTGTTTTTTTAGCCAGACATGTAAGGCTATTAACATTCAAGTCATTATCTTTAATGCAGCCAGTCTGATATGTACAAATAATCTACATGTGCAGTACAAGTCACATGGTTTGCATTTGTTTTGCGTTTCCATTTATCAACTTAAATACATACTTTTGGCTTGTAGGTGAGTCTACAACAGAAATTCCAGTTAATAATCCTTTTTAACTTTGTTACATTTTTCTGCTACCACCTTTCACTATAACTCCCCCCCCAAAAGCAGTTAACATACAAGAAAACCACAAAATTATATGTATTTTCAAAAACAAAATGCATACTTTCCAGGTAGGAGCAGTTGTTCCACATCAGCAGCTGCCAACACAGGCATTACCTAAAATACAAATCAGGTTAACCATGATAAAACACCATGTTCTTGCCTGTTCTGACCCGGTTATAACCTTGTGTTTATTTCAACCTCATCTCTGTTTCTTTTCTATGCATTGAAAATAACCTGTGTGTATAAAGATAATTAATTCCATATTGGCTAATCCTTTAAACTATTCTCTGATTAACATTTAGCAAATACATTAACTCCCTAATTCTAATTCTTAATTTAACTATGCCTAATTGCTTCTGCTGTTGGAGTAGTATACTTTTTACATGTATTAATTTAATATATTTACAGTATGTACACAGGAAGAAATTCAACTTCATATATTGTTATACAGTGACAGAAATATATTGAATCATCAGTGTAATCTTAATACAGTTAACATATTGAGAATCGTGGTATTCCATTAGCAACATTTCAAGATTATCTCAACAACTAAAGGTCTTACCCTGATTTATAGGTCTTATTCTGATCATTTCTTTTTCAGTTTTACATAATATTTATGTTAAATTTAAAAATAATTTGAACATAGGAACTAAGTTCTTTTTCCCAATTTTTTGCAATAACTTCTCTGGCAACTGCCAAGTGAGCCCAAAAGAGTTTTTGATCTTTGGCTTTTAAAGATACAGGAAGTGGAACATTCATTAGTATTACTGATATAGTTAAAGAACAATTATTAGACCATAACCTTTTAAAAACATACTTATCTCTTCCCAATATACATTTATTTTTTCACAATCCATAAACGTGTTCATTCAGTTTTTACATCTTTAATACATCTCCAACAAACTGAAGAAGCAATTTTACTAAACTTAGTGATTTTATATGGAGTAACAAACATTCTGTGTATATATTTCCACAAAAAAACTTTCCAGTATAAACTTGAAGAAGTTTGACTAACTAATGTAACTATCAGAGCTTTATTTTTTACCATCTGTTGAGTTACTCAATCCACCACTATCTAAAAAGTTCCAGAATTTTGCATCAAAATTATTATTTTTATTTATAATTAAGTTATATAACTTGGACAAGCTTCCTTTGTATGTCAACTAACCTTCAATAACAGCACTCATATATTCATGTAATTGAATAATTTTGTGTTCCTCTTCTCTCATATTATCCACAAATTCATTTCATTTCTTACTGATGGATAATATTAACTGGTTAGCAGATTCACCCAACTTATATTCTTTCATTAAATATTGTGGGGACTTAGCTTTTCGTTTTTCAAAACAATCCGACCGTAATACTAATCCATTCCTTTTTAGTAAATTAATTTTAATATTGTTCTAAGTTTCCTTAAATATACAGGTATGTGCAATAGGAAAACACAAAAATTCCCATTTTGATATTAGTGGAATTTTAAAAACACATTTCTTAACTGTTTTAAAAATTGATTTCATATATGCAGATTCTAAAGATTGAAATGAATTTCCTTGTAAGGTAAATTTTGTTAATCGGATGAAAGGATTATTACATGTTTCTAATTTATCATCTTTAATAAACTTATAAGAATTTAGTATAATCTGCTCCTGGATGGTTTCCATTGATTAGTGTAGGTTGAGTCTATCTAGTATAATAGAGTTAAAACCCGCAGCAGTAGACTAAGATTCTACATCTGGGATGCTAATGCCACCATACTTCCATAATCTTATATGATTTTTGCAGGGAATTCTCAGCTTTTTAGGATACCATAAGAAGGAAGTTAATATTTATTTCCATTTTCTTTAAAAGTTTTTTGTCAGGTATTAAAGATGTCAAATGCAACATATATATTTAATCTTGGGTAATCGTTTTAATAAGCACTAACTTTTTCTCAAAAGTAAAAAAAAAAAAAAAAAAAGAAGAAACACTTCAAACACTTCTTCTATTACTTTTTCAAAATCATTATTAATAATCTTACATTTGAGTAGATTTTTATTCCTAAATATTTTAATTAATTTCTTTTTCAGTTATATTTATATTTATCCTTAAACTTACTATCTAGTAATTGATTTAACACTAAAGTTTCAGTTTTATTGCTATTACACTCAGCAGCTATACTACTTGAAACTTTTACATTTCATCAACAGTTTGTTTGCTCAAATATTTTAAATATCCTACAGGTAGTAAAATATATTGACAAAAAGCTGTATTTTAGATTGATAATCTCTAATAATTGAGAATCCATAAATTTTCCATTGCTTCTTTTAATATTAGATAAGGGTTTGATAACTAATGCAAATAATAAAGGGACAAGGGACCCCCTTGTTTTGTGCCTTTGTTTAAAGTGAATCCTTGAGAAATGTAAGATCCAATTTTAACTCATTTTTGGAGTCTCTATACAGGTTTTTTAATATTCCAGTAAACTGTTCTGGAAATGTAATACGCTTCTAAAGTTTTAAACGAGTAGTTCTAATCAGTTTATCATGAAATGCGTGAACAACACAGCATAATCTGTTCAAAATCCTGACTTCGAAAAACCACTTCCTGCATATTAAGCAGGTCAGAATGTAAAAGTGCATTTAGCGACAATATCCCATTCCTACTTTCAACATTTAGTTTTGCAGTTCATCACTGCAAATCACATGACTTAATGTTTTTGCAGGGGGCAAGCTCCCTGCACCCCCCATGTGGAATGCTGCACCCCCACCCCCTGCAAATTATATATTACAACTCTGACATCAAACTACAGTGGAGAAAAGTGTAAATTCCTGGTCTGCATTGTACATCGATCTCTAGTTGAAACGTCTACTACATATGTGAGAATGCACAGTGGCATTTGCTGCACAGAACACTCACAATATTGGAGGTCAGCAATACAGGATGCAGCCAGATAACTTTCAACATTCCCGTTTTTACCAAACCTCCATCTACATTTTCATGGTAAACCTTCCAATCTACAGAATGAAAAACTCTCTCCATATCTAAGCTAACAAGGGCCAATTTCTTGTTCATTCCATTTGCTAAATCTACGGTAGTTGCTATCCTTTTTATAGTATTGTACTTTAATCTATTGTTTATAAATCCTGTTTGATGTTATTAATTAATCTGCTATATCTCTCAGTCTTGTGGTGAAAATAGAAGTAAATATTTTATAGTCCTACATTTAATAATGAAATCAGTCTATATAAGGAAACTAACATGTTATCCTTTTCTTGTTTAGGTATGGGTAAGATAACAGAAATTTTCCATGAGGGAGGTATTATTTTGCTACCCGGGATTATCCTGAAAACGTCATTCAGTAATTCTAAAATATTTGACAGAAATTGACTAATTCCATACTTAAACCATCTAACCGTGGAGCTTTACCATTTTTAAAGCTGCTTTAACTTCTGTCAGGGTTATAGGCTTATTCAGCTGAGATATTTGTTGGTCATTTAGTTTACAAGTAAGATTTTTCTTTAAGTAATTGTCAATTTTGTAATCAGGCTTATTATTTTTATCTTTGTTAAGATCTTCATAGATTTTTTTGAAAATATTAAGCATTTACTCTATATCTGAAGTAAGCTTATTAGTGTGAAAATTTTGAATATTATTGATTTGTGCCTTTTTGGTTAACATCTTACTTCTATTGGCTAATCTATGTAGATTTTTGAAATCATTGAGTAACTATACAATTTTATTTTTTTAGGCTATCTCCACTTTGTGTGTTAAAACTGTTTGATATTTTGTCATTAAATTTTAAACGATTTCAGTATTATCCAATTTCTTTGTTATTCATACCTCACTTTGTATATTTCTTTTTGTATTTTCTAACAACTCTTTATCCCATTCTTTCATTTTATTACTAGCCCTTCTTCCCATTCTATCTTTAATATGCATTTTACGGAGTCTCATAGTATGTCTTTACTAACCTGACCATTGTCATTCAAAGATAAAAGATCCTCAACTTGTTCCTTAAGGTAACTTTTTACTCTCTTAATTTCATCATATATACTGGGATTCTATAATCTAAAATTTCCTTATATCCATTACTATTTTAATACTTAGTACATTATGTTCTGATAGAGGACAAGGAATAGTTTTAAAATAATTCACTTTATTAAGTAAATCTATAGAGGCATAAATACTGTCAATTCTAGTTTGCGCCCCATGCACATAGGAGTAATGAGTGAAAAATGACTTATCTTCTGCTTTTACTAGTAAATCAACTAAATTCTGACACCTTGAGTGACATTTTTCCTGTAAAAGCACAATTGAAATTTCGGTACTTCGTATTATTGCAGCCACGCATTCTCGCCAGGCTGTTGTTTGTGTATTCACAGCCATGCATTTTCACCAGCATGTTAGTTGTATTTTCCAGAAAGTCGTTATTGTTGTATTACACTTGATTTAACAATAGTAAGTAGGATTGTCTGACAGATATTGTCGCTAGAACAGTATTTATTTTAAATGACATTGGACTCGGTGTTATTTTGCAGGGGATTTGATCAGTCTAAGTTGGGAAAAGTGTAAAAAGTTAGTTATTTTCTTTCATGCTCCAGCTGTCATGGTGCGGAAGTACTAGTAAGAGCTGCAAAAAGGGGTGTACAGTTGCTGGTGTATTGAACAAGCTAGCCTTGAATTTTTGGGGGCTTTTTTGGACTAGCATTACTGATGGGTAGAGATAAAGTCCCATGAATTACTGCTGATATCTTCATTATCTGACATAATATTTCAGTCCTAGCAGATAGAAGAAGCAATTTGCCCCACTATGTGAAAGTCATCTTACGATATATATATTGTAGATGGTTAAAGCGAAGGACAGCTGTTTGTAAAAAGTTAGCTCCTTTTTATTCTTCATCAAATTCTGCAATAAAATGAATACTGATAATAACAGATACAGTTAACAAGGTAGTTCAATGTTCATTTTGGATATTGCATTCTCTCATAGTTTCTGCTTAATTTCCTTAATCGTAACACAAGTCTAACACCAACTGTAATGTATATGAAGATATTCATATCAAACTGCCTGCTAACTTTTTTACCTTCTTTGGCACCAACAACAGTTTTTTTGTTTTGAGGATTATTTTGCCGTTAGGCAGTGTACATAACAACAACAACGGGTCGGCAAGAAAGCGTTGTTGTGATAATACGTAAGTACCAAAATTTCTTCAGTACCTAGTTGCACATAGGACAACTAGTTTGCAGTGACAAGCACTGTCCCCACAATTGCAAACCACATACTCCTGAAAGTGATTGATATTCTCACTCCAATTGTCTAACCAATAAAAAAAGGGTCTGTTGCCATGGATATGAACTTTTCTTCTGTCTCTGTTACTGGCTTGGTGGATATGGGCATCCTGAGGCAGTGCAGAAATTGCCTCGTGTTTACTGACAACCAGTTAATTCTCAAACAAACTGATATGGTATGTGAAAGATGTATTTGCACAATATCACTGGAGGCAAAGCTCTCACATAAAAGTACTCCTAATGTCAATAAGGTTGTCAGTAGTACACATGCTGCACCCATCGCGCACAATTCAAAGCAGCCATATCGACCCACATATGCTGAGGCAATTAAATGTAACCTTCCTAAACCACAAAGACCTCCTAGATGAAGGACACACAACAAATACTCTCAGCAGCCCCAAATGTGCTCTTTCAAAACTACACCCACATCACTACATAGAGCTAAATCTCATGGAGCCTCGAGCTCTAAGCCCATAAGGCAAGCCACCACACAATCCATCATTCTAGTCATTGGAGACTGATGTCCCTCTCACCAGGCTGAGTAAGGAGAAAGTTATGGTCATTTGATTATCAGAGGCTAGGATCCGCCACATTATGCACGCACTGGGGTCATTGGACCACAGTTACCAGTATGACTCATAGTCCATGTAGGAGTAAATGACCTGAGACATACCTCCCTAGACTGTATGAAGAGAGACATCATGGAGCTGTCGGAATATGTGTCTCAGGCTGGTATGAGCCTGGCATTGAGCAGCATTTTACCTTCTCCAAAGATGATGCCAAAATATGAATAAAGGATGATTGACTTTAATAATTGGCTTAGACTCTGGTGTCATTCTAAGGGGTGAAATATTTGTCAACATGGAAGGAGATGGTTAACAGACCACGCTTCTTTGCCAGGGATGGTCTGCCCCTCAACTCCCTAGGCTTTCAAATATTAGCTAAAACATTGTCTTCCCGCATAGTATCTTTTTTAGGCAATGACAAACTGAATGTACGTCCAACATAGCAAATAAAAAAAACAAGAAAATCTAAAGGTATTACTGCTCAATGCTAGGAGTCTAAACAAAAAATTCTACTCTCTAGAAGCTCTCTTTTAAGAGAATGCTGACATATGTGTGGTCACTGAGATATGGGTTAAAGCCACGGAGAGCACACCACCAGTGCAAGGTTATAATGCTTTCCACACATTTAGGCCAGCTACTTCACAGGCAGGGACTAAAGGTGGAGGTGTCTCCATTTACATCAAAAGTAAATATATTTCAGGGCTGGTCAAACAGGGCAATACACATGAGCTGCTCCATGTTCAAATCACCACAGGCAAAATCCAATACCACTTCCTTGCAAGCTATAGGTCCCCTGTATAACCGAGGAAACCCATACCATATATTTAAACTTACTAGAAATACTAACTATCCAACCCAATACCGTATTCATGGGTGACTTACCCCACTATTAACTGGGAATTACATATGATACCAAATGTACATGCACAGAGATTCATGGATTTTGTAAACACAAACTCCCTGGACCAGATGGTTAAGACACCAACTAGGGGTGCAACCATACTGGATCCGGTCCTCACTAATATAGGAGAGTGCTGCACACCCCCTACTGTAATGTCTTCCCTGGTAAGGTCAGACCACAAAATGGTCTCCTTTGAAGTAAAATTAAACCTGGACCCCCAGTTAAACCTGGAATATTCACAAACTATTCTAAGGCTAACCTCGTGCTATTAAGTGAGAACCTGGTAAAATTTCAAGCCCCCATAAACTCTAAGAACACTGCTGCCTATGCAGAATTGTTCACAGAAACCCTGTGCAAGCATGTTAATAACTGCATAGAGGCAGCAGTACCAGCCAGGAAGAAGTACAGAGCTAACTCAAAAAACAAGCCACCCTAGTGGAATCACAAAATCAATAGGCTATATAACAGGAGGAAGAAAATCATGGCAAAAATTTGGAGGTACAGCGCCCAGCAGGATAAAATCACTCTCATCAAACTAAACAAACCACTCAGAGGACAAATAAAGTCTACCAAAGCCAGCTTTGAAGTAAGTCTGGCCTCCCAGGCCAAGGACAGTCACAAAGCTTTCTTTAGCTATGTCCCCAACCTCAAAGGCAATACACAATTGTATGCAGAGCTCATTGTAAATGGAGCCACCTATAGTGAGCCAGAAGATGTAGCAAACCTCCTGGCTGATAAATTCAGCTCCAACTTTACCCCTGTCTCCCCCTCAACCTTCCCTCAAGAAATATAATCAAATGTAACTCCCCCTACTGTCATTAGGGAACAGGTCTTTAATGCTCTCTCTAAGACCAAGAACACTGCATCAATGGGCCCAGGCAATATCCCAGGATGACTTATAAATAGCATGAAACATGATCTATCAGAGCCTCTGGAATTACTGTATAACTGTAGCCTCCAAATAGGTTTCATACCTCATGAATGGAGCAAGGCAGTAGTCATCCCTTTGCAGAAAGGTGGGCCATTTGCAGACCCTGGACACTGCAGACCCATAAGTCTCACCAGTCTTATATGTAAAGCCATGGAAAGAATTATCATTGAGATGATCAATAGAGATATAGTAAACCTCCAGACACTGGATCCAACCCAGTTTGGTTTTATCAAGGGCAGATCATGCCTGCTGAACCTGGTGGATTTCTTTGAGAAGGTCACCAAAGCAATGGATGAGGGCAAAATCATTCACACTGCCTACTTTGACCCAGCCAAGGCATTTGACACAATACCCCACTCTGGCATTGTTGACAAACTGAAGAGGTTAGGTACAAACCCGTATGCCACCCGGTGGATAGCCAGCTGGCTCACAGACAGGACCCAGGAAATTAGAGTTAGGGAGTTCACCTCTACAAAGAGGCCAGTCACAAGTGGAGTCCCTCAGGGATCAGTCCTTGGAGCTCCTTTTTGGCATTTACTTCTCAGAAGTCAAGGCCGATGTCCGTGGTCTCTGACTAAATTTGCAGGTGATTGCAAATTAGAAACTGTCATTGAATCTCACACTGACACAAATGTTCTCCAGGAGGGGCTGACACAGGCAAACAACTGGTGTCAGAGCCATGTACTAAAACTAAATGCCAAGAAATGCATAATAGTATCCTTTGGGAAGTCATCCATCCCTGGTAACTATCATATTGACAACACACCCTTAGAACTGACCCAGTAGTCAGGGACTTAGGAAAACACATAGCTAGTAATCTAGGCTTTGACCATCATGTGTCTACAGTGGTGAGGAAATCATTCTATGTTGTGCAACTTATAAACAAAGGTATGGCATCTAAATTCAAGGATGTCATTGTTCCACTGTATTCGGTATTCATCAGACCTATCATAGGTAGGTACTAGGCTATGAACCTATGACGAGTTCATAAGTAGGTACAAGGCTATCAGCCCAAGGGTCTAAGTAAGCCTAGCCAACAAGGTTCCCTGGCTTACACCACCCAAGAAAGTTAATTTCCTGTGCTCCTATCGAGCAGAGCCACAGAAGTGATCCTCAGGGTGTATTTCCTATTTCCCATCCACTCATCAAGATTTTCTTGAAGAGTGCTAATGAGGAACTGTGCTTGACATAGATGGGTAGCTTGTTCCAGAGTATAGGAAATCTCTGGGACAGGAATCTTTCCCTCCAGCATGTCCTGTTTATTGGGGTGACAAGGTTTAGGTCCCTAGAGCCTGTAGCTCGGAGGGAATGGGATTTCTTTAGCTGTAGCATGTCCAACAGCTCTGGGTTTAACATAGCTTTATATGTTAGGCAGAGATCTCCTCGGAGTAGGAGATATGTTGCAGAGTAAAGTTGGAGTTTTTTGAGACGGTAAGTGTAAGGCATCTGTTTGAGGCCAATAATCCTCTTTGTGAGGTACTTCTGTGGCCTTTCCAGCTGCTGCAGATATCTTGTGAAGTACATTCCAAAAGGGGCGTTGTACTCTATAATGGGTCTAATGAGTGCCGAGTAGAGGGGAACAATGACCTCTTTTTTCCTGGATGAGAACCCTTTTGTGATGAGGTGTGCCACATAGTAGGATTTCCTGACTACTGTGGCGATGTGATTATCAAAGGCGAGACTGCTGTCACCTGGGTCCCAAGGTCTCTTATCACACATTCGGCATTAAGTAGACTGCCGTTTATGTGGTAGTTCATGGCTACAGAGTTTTTACCATAGGGGATGATGATGCACTTTTTGGCATTGAGTTCGAGGCCATGCCTCTGACACCAGGCATCTATCTCAGTGAGGCCCTTATGTAGGATGTCCACATCATTTGGGGACTCGACTATGGCTCCTTGTTTGCAGTCATCTGTGAACTTAGTTAGCCAGAAGACTTTTGTGTTAGCCTGTACTTCAGAGAAGTAGATATCAAACAGGATAGGTCCCAGGACTGAACCCTGTGGTACTCCACTTGTCACTGGTTTGAAGTCAGATTTGGAGTCTGCAACTTTTACAGTGAGGGTTCTGTCAGTGAGCCAGTTGGCAACCCATCTTGTGATGTAGGGATTTACACCTAGTTTAGTGAGTTTAACTATAATTTCAGAATGGGGGATGGTGTCGAAAGCCTTGGCGAGGTCAAGATAGGCTGTGTGAACCACCTTACCCTCGTCTACGGCTTTGGTGACTGCCTCAAAGAAATCGATCAGGTTCAGAAGGCATGATTTGCCTTTCACAAACCCGAACTCGGTGGGGTCCAGAGTTTGGAGGTTACCAATTTCTTTGTTTATGAGTTCCATGATGATACGTTCCATGGCCTTGCAGACCAGGCTTAACAGGCTAATAGGGCGATAGTTCCCAGGATCAGTGGTGGCTCCCCCTTTGTGGAGTGGGATAACTGTTGCTGTGCACCAATCAGTGGGCACAAAGCCTGACGTGAGACTATGATCGAACATGGTGCTTAGGTGGGGAGCCAGTTCGTTCTAAAGTTTGTGTAAAATGCATCCTGGGATGTTGTCCGGTCCCATGGATGCTGTGTTTTTGGTTTTAGAGAGTGCAGTTTTTACCTGCATAGATGTGATTACAGGGACTCTGCATTCTTCCTGTATAGATATGGGCTGTTTAGGGGTGAGAGGGGGGTAAAGTTAGCACTGAACCTATCTGCCAGGATGTTGACAGCATCAGTTGGTTCTGTAATTTTCATGCCGTTGTGCTGTAACTCAGAGCAGATCTGGGTGTTGCCATTGAGATTCTTGACACAGCTGTAGAATGCTTTGTGGTTGCCCTTAGAATCAGTGGCGATTTTGTTTTCGTAGCTAGCTTTGGAGGATCTTATAAGGGATCTCACCTTCTTACTGAGGCTGACCAGGGAGCTCCTCCACTCATGGAATTTTACTCTCTTTTGCAGCAGTTTTTTCCTTCTGTTGTAGAGTTTGTTTATGGCAGGGGACCACAAGATTGGCTTTCTTTTTTTTGGAGGATAGCTTCTTGGTTCTGTTTGGGATAGCACGATCCATGCACTCTTGTAAGTGCTTATAGAGTGCATTTGTGTAGGATTCAGCAGTCATAACTGTATTGTCCATCTGCATTTGTATCATGAAGTTCGCCACGTCTGTCTTAAGAAGCATGAAGTTGGCTTTGGAGAAATTTTTTTCCATGGTTTCCTTAATGGTAGGTGGGGGCGGGATGCGGATATCTAGGGTGATTAGCTTATTGTCGGATCTGACCAACGAGGAGTTGACTTCAGGTGTGGAACTCATGTTGTTAATGACTAGGTCTGGGATATTGTTGCCCCTGGTGGGCATGTGGATAAGCTGATCCAGGGCATTGGAATTTATGAATTTCAGAAATCATTGAGTGAAGGAGTTGGCACATGAATAGTTTTCCAGTTAATGGTGGGGTAGTTGAAATCTTCCATTATTAGGTTGAACCCTAATATTTTTCAGTATATTTTTCAGTATATCAAGAAAAGAGGAGTGGGAATCTGTAGCAAGCTACAGTTTGGATTGCAGTTTTGCCCAGAGTTAGTTGCACTTGGATAACCTCAGATGCATTATGCTGCACAACTAGCCTGGAGGTGTGGATATCCTTATTGAATATGGACACACCTCCGCCTTTGATGTTCTGTTCCAGGTTAGATGGCCGAAAAGTGTGGTATGAATTATAGCCTGGTAATGCAGGGGTGCTCTCTAGAGCCTTGAACCAGGTCTCAGTCACTGCACAGATATCGATGTTCTCCATTTTAAGGAGTTCCTCGAGTGAGTCCATTTTGAGACTTAGACATCTAGCATTGAGTAGCATTACCCTCAGTTTTTGCTTGCCTGTTACGGTGGTGGATTTGTCATTTGAACCTTGCCTAAAAAAGGCACTATAGGGGCGGCAAGACCCTTAGCCAGTATCCAGAATTCCAGGGGCGACAGGTGCAGGCCAACTCTGGCAAAGCATCGTGGTCTGTCGACCTTGTCGTCCCAGGCAGACAGATACTGGATCCCCTTAGAATGACACCAGAAGCTTAGCCAAGTGTTAAAGTCAGTCATTTTGTACTTGTATCATTCTGGGCGATGGCAAGATGCTACTCAGGGCTAGGGTCATACCTGCCTGGGCTACAAGATCAGAGAGCTCTTCCATGTCTCTTTTCATGTAGTCCAGGGAGGTACATCTCAGGTCGTTCACACCAAACATGGACAATGACAGAGCCATATTTGTACTTGTGGAGTGACCTGAGTGTGGAGTGACCGGAGTGCGTTTGTTATGTGGCGGATCCTAGCACCCGACAGGCAGCTGACAGTAACCTTCTCCTTGTTTAGCTTGATGAGTGGGACATCAGTGTGAGTGACTACAGAGTCACCTATGACCAGTGTGTTGGGTACATTGTTTTGCCTTATGGGCTGTGGTTTATTGGCACACTGAGTGTGTGGGCTGTGTGTCATTTGGGTTGTATTGGGGAGTGGAGGTTACTTGCGTTTCTGCTTTGGAGGTCTCTGTTACTTGAGCAGATTATTATTGAGAGCATCTGCAAATGTTTTTGCGTTTCTGTGTGTGGGTTTTGGTGGTGTAGGTTTAGTGGGACTATGTGATGAGTGTGGTGTGGTGCAATTTTTTTACCTTCTCCTCTTGACTGTCAAGTTCAGTCTTGGTTGGAGAGAGCTTTACCTCCAGTTTGGCTAGATAAGTGCATCTCTCACAGGTTGTGGTGATGGGTGGTAGGAGGAGAGCGTTTTCTGTGTACGTGAAGCAATTGCTGCATTGCTCAAAGATGCCCATATTTATCAGACAGGAGAGAACACTGGGAGCTGCCCCTTGGACAAGCCTGAATAAAAAGCTATTTCCTGTAAACAAGTGAGGAAAGTGAGTATAAGAGCTGTTTTTCTCTAAGCAAGTGAGGAAAGTAAGTACAAAAACTATTTTCCTCTCGGTAAAGAGAAAGGTTGAGTGCTGTAGTAATTTGTAGCTTATTTAGTGGTAACAACAAGTTCTGAACAAGTGCTGAGCACGAATAAGCAAATTCAAGTGCTAAAACTAAGAATCTGTACCTGGATCTTGTGGTAGATAGGCTACCTACTGCTTACAACTCCCACTGATAAGCTAGAAGGCTTCCTTCCAACACAGAAAGGCTTGGTGGCTCAGAAGCTTACAAGCAGTCCTGGATACAGCAAATCTGCATCTGGACTAGACTAGTTACAGGAAAGGTGGGAAACAAGTGCAAACTATGGCTTTTAAATCACAAAGTTTAAAGAGATGGAAAAACTGCCAAACGCCCAATAAACTACAATTTTTGGGCCAGAAACCACTCTTGTGGTAGATGGGCTACCTAGTGCTCCACTCCCACTGATAAGCTAGAAGGCTTCCCTCCAACACAGAAAGGCTTGGGGGGCTCAGAAGCTTTCAAACAGTCCTGGGTGCAGCAAATCTGTATCTGGACTAGACTAGCTACAGGAAAGGTGGGAAACAAGTGCAAATGCAGACTTTTAAACCAGAAAGTCGAAAGAGATGGAAAAACTGCCAAACGGCCAATAAACTACAATTTCTAGGCCAGAAATCACTCTTGTGGTAGATAGGCTACCTAGTGCTTACTCCTCCCACTGATAAGCTAGAAGGCTTCCCTCCAACACAAAAAGGCTTGGGGGGCACAGGAGCTTACAAACAGTCCTGGATATAGCAAATCTGTATCTGGACTAGACTAGTTACAGGAAAGGCAGGAAACAAGCTTAGAATTTTTTCTTTTTTGGAAAGTGGAAAGGGAGAAAGGAGAAACAGAAGATAATTCAAAATTAAGGGCCTAAGTGGCTTGCCCTTCACAAATGTTCTCTCTGTATTAGGTAGAATGAGCTAGTGACACTAGACTGGAATAGAGCTGGGATAGAGCTGAACAGATGGGACTGGGCTGAAGTCAAAATATGATCTCGCTGTACTCGGTTGAGTGAGCAAATGAGGTAGACCCAGGAGGAGTGTTCAAACACAAATTTACAGGAGTACATTGAGTGCAATGCCCCCTTTGGTATGTACCTAACCAGGCATAGCCAACAATTGGAACATCAACAGAGGTTCCGCACTAAAAGAATACAGGGCATTAGTAACATTTCCTCTGCAGACCGCCTCAAGGCCCAATCCCTGTATCCTGTCTCTTACAGGCTTTTGAGGAGAGATCTATGCCTGGCGTACAGGGCATTGGCAGACCCCACTCTGATGGACCTCTTGCATATCCACAGAACAAACAGCACCAGAATTACCCATTCTAAGACTTAAACCTTGCCTGTGATATGAATAGGACCTGCTGGAGAGATAGGTATATATCCCAGAGATTACCCCGTCTATGGAACAGCCTCCCCATCCATGTGAAGCAGAGTTCCTCCTTTACCCAGTTCAAGTGCAACTTGGACAATTGGTTGGGAAACTGGAAATTCATCCCTGGTTTGGCACCTATGTCTCTAATGGACACAGGTAACCTGTAAATGGTTAATCTTCCATACCCATGCTTACACTTATCAAGGGTATCAGAACTTGTCAGAGATTTGTTATGCATGGCTAGGCTTAAAAAGGCCCTTATGGTTGTTTGTCTAGTAAACACCTATGAACTATTCCATCTATTTACTGCTTTAGCCAATGCAAGTACTTTAGCTTTCTTCTGTTTACTTGTATCTTCTATGGTAGATATGCTATTAACCCCCCTTCTAAAATTAAACTACCCTTCCAATGACATTGGAGTAAGTTTAAGTGATCTTTAGCCGCTTTTGCACCTATTCCAGGGATCCAGTAAGGATTTGCTAATGTATAGAGTTTGCCATTGTATTGAATTATTACAAACGTATACATTTCTGTAGGATCATTAAAGGATTCCACGACCTTAGGCATTACAGCGGATTTTCTCCGAAGTATAGCAGTTCCCTTCCTCTTTTTGTTAAAAGAAGCAGGTAATAAGGTTTCATACCCTATGTTTAAATATTGTATATCTTTATCTATTAAGTGAGTCTCTTGCAAGAATATAATGTGTCCTCTATTTAATTTTAGGTATCTCATCAATTATTTCCTTTTTATTATAAGGTCCATCTCCATTAATAGATTAAAAATGTCCATACTGTGAATTTAAAAATATTTATTTTGAAAGATATGACACATTTATCCACTGTATTAATTTAATTATATATAAGACTCTAATGTATTTTTTTAATTCTTCCTTTCTACACACTAAACTACTAAAATTAAAAAATACAAAGATAAGTCTACAATTGTAACTGCATGTAATACTAATAAAACACAACCTACCATGGATACCAAAGTTCCTAGTCTGCCTGTTGAATAGTCAAACTACTAAACTATCGCTGTATCTAGCAGCACC
This sequence comes from Protopterus annectens, assembly GCF_019279795.1. NCBI lineage: Eukaryota > Metazoa > Chordata > Ceratodontiformes > Protopteridae > Protopterus > Protopterus annectens. The sequence goes on from NC_056735.1 coordinate 10,466,555, forward strand.
TAAAAATTAATCCAAAACACTAGCCAGAAGCTACAGTGACTAACAAATAGTTTATGTAATGTTATGTATAGGTCAAAATAATAAAATACTATTAATTTAGTTATATATTTTGGGAATTATTAATATAGTTATATATTTTGCCATTTACTACTATTCCCCCATTATGCGTACAGGTTTAATAATCTTCTTCCAATAATCATAGATATTACAAATTACTATTTAATATTCCTAAATTATTCACTCATTCAACATTATTATAACTAGATTTCTAAATAAATAAGTATAACAGAGTGGGACCTGAAGGGAGAAAGACATCTGTAAACTTGCAGGTCACAGGTAATCTTATACTTAGCTATAATACAAAGGAGAGATCAATGTACATATGTATTTATCATAAAGACGCACCTGTATTTTATAGTCTAACAAAAAGCTCTGAATTAGTTTTTGAAGTACAAGTGCCTATATTTCAAATTTATGTAATACTCTTAATACATCAAATATCAAAATGTTTAAAAAAAGTGTTAGCTTATTAAAGTACTTCATAAAAATGTGCACATTACTGAGGCTAAAAAGAATGACTTACTATTTCTATGGAGTAAAAAAAAAGAGAATTGCAATCTATATTGTACTGAAAAGTTACAAAGCATGCAATTTAAATCTCATTCTCTTTTACCGGATTCAAACATATTGAAAAGTCTGCTTTACTTTCTATCAAAGTGTACTGATTCAGCAATGAAATGCTCACATTTAAACTTTGATTTATGAAATAAGTTATTTCAGGTAGTCTTAGTGGATCTATTGGCATTCAACGTGTAAAAAGCTTCAAATATCTGCTTTCATATTATTTTGAAATACTTTATATGATTTTCTTTGTAAAGTACATGAGTTCTCGTGCATTCACATTTCTGTTATATACAGGTATATGCAGTAGACATCTTTATTGCAGTTTGTTATTTAAATATGTTTGTCTTATTTTCCCACTAGTATTGTTACTTATTTTATATATCTTGTATTTCAAAAGTATCCCAGCAAAGAGGTACTTGATCATCAGTTCTCTAGTAAATATTATAGTATGTGTACATATTTCTTAATTAATTGATATTGCTCTTTTAATTTTGCATAGTAGGTATTGCTTTCCTTGTGTATATGCATATTCATAAGATGTTTACTCTTATTAATTCTAATATTACAAGCAATCTTGAATATATATATATATAATTCCTGCTTATTTAATTTGAATACCTGTGTTTAGCCATTGTGAACTGCTTTTCTGATGTAAGCTTTGCATGCTGATGTCAGAATCTGGCTGTAGCACGTGAAAATGACAACTCATAGCAGCTGCTAAGTTCCTCTTTACATTTCTCATTCTTAGTTCTTTTAAACTGTTCTAATCAGTAACAAACACACACTACTTCCTTCAATTAATATGTACGGTCAGTAAGTATAAAGTTAATAACACTGCAATATAAGCTATTTACATGTAAAATGTTAGCAAATTATATGCTATAGCATTACTATATATTATTGAGAAAAGAAGAAAAAATGGAATGCTCTTTTTCTTCTTTCACAGCCATCAGTGATGAATCTTGACCTAGATCTTCTTCAGCACAGCTCAGGATGGGAACATTGTAGCATTCTGAAGAGATGGAAAATTCTTTTGTTCTCAAGCTTTTTCATTGTGTCTGTTATTTCATAAATGATATATGAAAGGAATGTGTTATACAGGAACAAGGAAAGCAGAATTACCAATACTTTAACACTTCCAATTAATCAAATGTCTCATCTAAGTATTATGCTAACTCAGCAATGCACATATTAAGTGATGTTAAATAAATAAAATACAGTTCTCAACTTATATGGCGCCAAAGTTACCAATTTTGTTGCTTGTAATGACATTTTCTTACAGAAACTATTTGTTTATTATTTAGAAGCACACTCATAGGTTTAGTTAAATGAAGAAGTATATTAAGTCTTTTACTGTAAGTTTAATAAAACTAACCATTTATATTCCTCATGAAAAAAAAGCTTTAGCTTAAAATATAAATACATGCTTAAATATGTTTTGAGGCTTAAAGCCCAATACAAACCTGGGAGGTTGGCATAATAGTTAAGATATTTACCTTGCAGACACAAGGTGCTGGGTTTGATTCTCACATGAGGTAATTGTCTAGGCTTAAAATGGCCCACAAGGGCAGTTAGCCTAGTACTAATCTACGAACCTCTGAATTTAAAAGGCAGATCTGTTGTTTCAGAAAATAATAGTCCAGCAATCAATGATGAAGAGTCATTTGTTTTTAGGCTTTTTAGTTTTAGAAGCAGTTTTCCAAGAATTCAGCTCACTGTCTCTTTAGAGATGGACTTTTCCACTCCATTTCTTCAGTATTAAGTATTTTATTACTGTTAACAAAAGTGGATGCTTCCTGTGGTGTGTTAAATATTTAATTTCTTCATAAAATAATAATTTGATCTTTGAAGGAAATACCAACGTGACTTTAATATTCTTTTTAAGTTCCTTGATCAATGGTAAACAGGATTTTCTTTTACTCATTACTTTACTGGAATAACAATTGTCAAATCTGACTACGTGTTCACCTGTTTTAATAGGTGGGCTAGAGCATGCTGCTTTTAATAATCAGTCTTTTTCTAAGCTAAGAAATTAACTATAATTGAGCATGGTGGTGAGTTTTTTCCTTCTTGCAAGGTGTTCTTAGGGATCTGTGTGCTCTTTCAATTCCAAAAGATAAAGTTTCAGGTAAATTTAATGTTTTGTGTAGCCAGGTAGTTAAGAAGTTTATTATATTGTCTCCCTCATACTTTTCAGGTATACTATAAATTCTAATGTTATTTCATTCAGTCTATTTTGCAAATCATTGCATTTTTCTACGAGCTAGTTATTTTGTTTTAAAAGACATTCAGTCTGAGACTCACCATGAGTCATTCTGCTTTCATGATCATTCAGAGTCTCTTCTATACTGCTGATTTGTGCCCCTTGTTGTTTCATAATAGCTTCTAAGTGTTCCATCCTCTTTCTGGTCTCTTCTTTGAAACATTCCAGTTTTGTGTCTAGTTTGTCTGTTTTAAGTAATATATCCTGTATACTAGGTAATATTGACCAAATTTCTTTTTTAACACAAGAATCCTGAATACCATTTCTTGAGTGACTCGTGTTAGAGTCTGTCCTCATAACCAAACAGTTGAAATTCTGACAGAAAAAATATTGCTTTTGAAGAACTTGAAGCTATAAATCTTTTCTCTGACTATTAATGAATCAAATTAGCAAGTATCTTCAGATTTACATTTTTCTTATTACATTTTCTGTACTAGAACATTTTCAGCCACAGAGCTTTCACCAGTTGCTGTTCTCAGTTAGCTATCTTGGCCATGCCCCCTAAGAGCAGTATAATATAATATAATCCTAGATAATTCTCTTGTATTTGTTACATTATTTAAAGTTATGTAGCATTACCCCATTTAAAGAGCTAATTACCATATCTCTTGATCTCTGAAAATGTCGCTCTCAACAAGCAGTCTAGATATCCCGTAATTAGATTCCTGGACCTCCTGGGCTCTTTTGCTTACTTCTGGCAGTTATGTGCAAGTCCTTCAGTTAGAATTTCCCACAAAATATACTTTTACCTCTGGAAATTATGCCTCCATTCATCTTAGAAACCTGTACAAGAGAGGTTTTCTTTTCTTCTTGTGCATTTTAAAATCATTCCAAAAATAAAATACCCAATTCTACCCAATTTATAGATACCACTATAGTTTTTGACCTATATTAACATTACATAAGGCAAGTCACATTTTCATAAATTATTCTTAAAGCTAGTCAGTCTTCATTCAAGTCATGTCCCCCCAGCAACTGCTATATGGTTAAGTAGTATTGCTCTAAACTGCTTTTCTGTACCTTTTCTGTATCTATATCCAACTTGACCATAAGACTTCTAAACAATAGAAAAAACATTTTTATATACTTTTTTTTGAAGTATTCAGTGCTCAGTTAACCCCCAATAACTACAATGCAGGCTATATAGAAGGGTCTACCTGAGAAGACCGACAAGCGAAAACACCGACAACGGAAATACTTGACAGTTTGCAATCCCAACGCTGAAAACTCTGACACGTGAAATGAACGCGACTGTGTAAATGTGCAATGGTGACGGACTTTAATGTTAGGGTGAGGGTAAGGTAAGTGTGCGATAGTGACGGATCTTAGGGTTAGGGCTTGGGTTAAGGTTAGTGCATAGATAGTTGTGTCTGTAAGGTTTAGTGTAGGTCTGTAAGGTTTTTGGTGTGCTTTTGTTGTGTGTGTTTTTTTTCGGACTGTCGGGATTGTGCTTTGTCGGGCATGTGAACGTTCGTGTTTTTGAACTTTCAGTTTTGGTGTCGGTGATCTCGTTGGTGGTGTTTTCGCTTGTCGGTCTTAACAGGTAGATCCATATAGAAGTACAGAAAATTATGCCATTGTAACTTCAGTAGAATTTTACAGTTTAAATTGTAAACTCCCAGGTGATAAAGGAAAATGTTCTTACTTTCCATTAGTTGTGCATTAGACATGTTCCCATTTTCATTGCCTTCTAATACAGACAGTCAAATTCTTAATAAAGAATTTCACAGAAACTACGCTAAATGGGATTTATGCTTTTTTTCCCTGTTTGTTTAAGAAATTCACTATATTTCCAATACCTTCATTCACTTCTTACTCCCCTTTTTGGATGTATCCTTCTTGCATAAAGCACATTTCATCAGTAGTTATACAAGGGGGATTTATGCTTTTTGTTTCTCCCACTGAGTCCCCTAGTAAGAATTATGTATTTCAGTTCTTCTACTAGTTCAATAAGTCCACTCCATCACTGGTCTTGGTTCATCTTTTTGAGTCCTTATTATTGGTCGCTGGATCAAGTCTAGACTCTTCTTGGTTTCTTTAGTCAGTTTCTAAACATCCTTCTAAGATCTAAGGTAGCAAATGCTACAGAAAATATCAATAATCCAAAAGCACACACACACACTATAACAGCAGGGATAGTGAACAAACAACATGACAAGTAAAAAATTGCACCAAATGAAATTTATTCTCAAATATACAACTTTGCGTGCTTTTGTCCTTAAAACATAGGACTTCATCAAAACTAAAGTTTAATATTAGACACACCACTTACTATTTAAAGCCATTCAAAAATGCCCATTTAGGTCATGTATTGAGCCTATTGAAGCTAAAAAAAACAACAATCAAAAATGACTAGTTTTACAAGATTTACAAGACATGACTATCAGAAAATGTATAACACTTGAAATAAATAGTAAAACCTAGTAACACGACAGGTAGTGAATGACCATAACCCAACCAAATAATAAGTCACTAAAATATATAATGCAACTTTGTGACAGCACAAAGCCTTTTAATGAGGAACTACATATACTTCTGTTGAGCCAACATTTTTTTCTAGAAAATTGGAAATTGTTTAAGTGGTGCATTAACATTTTGACCACCAGCATCAACAGTTTATAAGCCGAAACCTGGTTTGAAGTATCCCCTTTTGATGGCTAGATCTTACTGTGATGCATGTACTTGTTTTACTTCCTACAGGCTTGTTCAGCCTCCATGACAGTCTTAGTTCCACATGGGACAAACTTCAAAATAGCTGGATAAAGCAGTTTAAATCTCAGTCTTGCTTTTCAATCCTCTTAGTATGGAATGTATTTGCTTCTCTTCCACCTGGTATGTCCAGAGTAGTTATTCTCTACAAAAACTCTTGTTTCCCTGTATAGTCAATATTTTTCTTTCTGCTTCAATTTGGAACGTAACAACTCTTTTGGTGGTAAGCTTGCAACTTTACAAAAGTACAGATCTTTGACTTATAGTGCCCAAACTGGATACATAAAAGCAATGCACCCTCTTAGTTTGGAGCTCCTTTTGGAGGAATATCAGTCCAACTGCATGTCTGAGTTTTCATAAAATATATTCAGTCAGCACCCCCCCCCCCCAGTTTCTCAAGGATGGCAGACAGTCTCATATTTTCTCTTCTAGACTCACCCTCCAACTTGGCTAACTTAAATTTATTATCTTCCTGGAACACCTTTTGTTCTGATGTTGTGTGTGTCTCTCTCTCTCTTTCTCTCTCATGGCAGCTTCTGATTTTTGAAACTACATCAAGTCATCAGACTGCATACTTAACACCCATTCAATCTCCTCCTGTCTTTTATTATTTGATTTGAAATACTCCATGTATCCCACTTATTTTAAATATTCAGCATGCATTTTGTGTACCCTTTCCCCCCCAGTTTATTCAGATTAAGTTTTGGTACATTTGTTGCAGCCTGATCTGCTTCTGCTGTTCTGCCACAAGGTCCTCTACAACCATTGTTCCTTCCTTTATTTTTTTTTTTGGATTGTATTTATTTTTTCACCTTGAAGATATCCATAATTTGTTTTTTTCTTAGCAAACACTGCATATTTCTAATATTAGCAATTACCAGCTTCTGGTAAAATATCAGTTCCCATGCTGGAACAGCTATTTAGCCCGGTGTTCAATCATCTGCTATGAGAAGTCCTGAAATTGCCTGAAATATTGATAGTTATTAAAAAAAAAGAGTGGACATCTTTTTACTTGCTGTTAAGTAAATATAACACAAGCAGTGTCATTAACCCAAAACAGTGTTATACAAGAGATAAATTAGGGCATACGTCAGAACAGATATGAAGGAGTGGATGAAGCTAAAACTTCAGGGAAACACTAAATAGTTAAATATATGGGCAAAGAACCTGCAGAATGAGTGCAAAGACAACTTGAACATCGAACACTATACACACAAACTACTCATTAACAAAATTACTAGATAATTCCAGGATAGACAGAAGAAGAATTGGGCATTGTTCAATGACTTTAAAGCTTGGGATAGGCCTTTCTTTAAATAAATTAAGATAACTAGTTATCAGGCAGAGGATGAGAAGGCAGAAAAATAGGACATTTTAGAAACATTTAAAGCTCAGCTTGCTTAAATACATTGTGGGAAACATTTGAAGCTTAGGATGTTGAACTGCATTGTAGAAAGCAATTAAAACTCAGCATATTGAATTACATGTTGGGAAGCATTTGAAGATCAGCATGTTGATTTATATGTTGGGAAACATTTGAAACTCGGCATGCTGAAATGCATTGTAGGGAATTCTAAAAAAAAAAAAAACTCTTCTGTGATTATATGGAATGTTTGAAGATCAGCATGCTGAAATACATTGTGGGAAATGTTTGAAACTCAGCATGCTGAAATACATTGTAGGGAATTCAAAAAAAAAAACACTTCCCTGATTATAGGCAATGTTTGAAACTCAGCATGTTGAAGTACATTGTGGGAAATGTTTGAAACTCAGCATGTTGAAGTACATTGTGGGAAATGTTTGAAACTCAGCATGTTGAAGTACATTGTGGGAAATGTTTGAAACTCAGCATGTTGAAGTACATTGTGGGAAATGTTTGAAACTCAGCATGTTGAAGTACATTGTGGGAAATGTTTGAAACTCAGCATGTTGAAGTACATTGTGGGAAATGTTTGAAACTCAGCATGTTGAAGTACATTGTGGGAAATGTTTGAAACTCAGCATGTTGAAGTACATTGTGGGAAATGTTTGAAACTCAGCATGTTGAAGTACATTGTGGGAAATGTTTGAAACTCAGCATGTTGAAGTACATTGTGGAAAATGTTTGAAACTCAGCATGTTGAAGTACATTGTGGGAAATGTTTGAAACTCAGCATGTTGAAGTACACTGTGGGAAATGTTTGAAACTCAGCATGTTGAAGTACACTGTGGGAAATGTTTGAAACTCAGCATGTTGAAGTACACTGTGGGAAATGTTTGAAACTCAGCATGTTGAAGTACATTGTGGGAAATGTTTGAAACTCAGCATGTTGAAGTACACTGTGGGAAATGTTTGAAACTCAGCATGTTGAAGTACATTGTGGGAAATGTTTGAAACTCAGCATGTTGAAGTACATTGTGGGAAATGTTTGAAACTCAGCATGTTGAAATATATTGTGGGAAATGTTTGAAACTCAGCATGTTGAAGTACATTGTGGGAAACAAAACTGAGCATGTTGAATTAACATGGTGAGGAAACAGTTGAAGCGCAGCATTTTGAATTACATGGTAGGAAACAATTAAAACTAAGCATGCTAAATTACACTTTGTCTGCAATTGTGGTGCAGTAATAATTGGGATAGGAAAAATATATTCATCCATAGTAACACACACACATGGAAGTCTGAATGGGGAGGTCAGCCTTAGATTCAGAGGGGCTGCAGCCAACTAGCACAGAGTGTTGGGGAGTAGTGTATGACGGAAGAATGCCAAAGAAGCTAAAAAGTAAAGCGTACAAAACAGTGGTGTTGACCGGTACTGTTGTATGGTACAGAACATGGGCAGTAAAAGCAGAGCAGATGAAGAAGCTAGAGGTGATGGAAATGAAGTGCCTGAGATGGGTGGTAGGATGCACACTGTATTCCAGGTGAAGAAATGAAGATATCAGAGCAGAAGCAAAAGTATCTCCAATTACAGAAAAAAAATGAAAGAATACAGAGTACGGTGGCTCAGAGTACGGTGGCTCAGGCACATGTGCAGAAAAGCAGAAGACAATCTGGTGAAGAAGATTTGGGGCAGGCAGGAAGAAATAAACTGGAACATGAAGTTCTCATGGGAAGATAGAAATGTGCATACATGGGTGGAAAAGGTAGGCCACTGGAAGAAAAATCCTTTGCTTGAGACCCATGATATGTTGCTGTTGTCTGTACATCCTGTTAAGTCTTACAGCATCTAAATCTCTCTTTTTTTCCCCTGAGGATTCAGAGTGCTTTTCTTTTGGCTTTTGTAAGAAGTGAGAGAACAATTTTTGGGCTTTGTAGTTGCACATGAAATGTAATTTCCATTAGTTCTGTATGTTCTGTTCTTGATCCAATCCTTAAAGATGATTTTGTTGTAGTAGAAAACATATTTCTGCAGAAATTAACTTTTATAATGCATATGTTTGTTTTGTTTATAGAAATACTATCCACCAGACTTTGATCCTTCCAAGATCCCAAAGCTCAAGCTCCCAAAAGATCGTCAGTATGTTGTTCGACTGATGGCTCCATTCAATATGAGGTAAAGGAAGGTTCACTTCTCTGTACCATGTGTCTGAAATGAAGGTTTGAAAATTGATGGGGTGATTGACACAAAGTTAGTAACTAGGCACATCTGAGATTTATCAACACTGAAAAGATACATTATGATAAGGGTTCCTATTAGAAGAATGAAGACGCATTCTTTCAAATGCGTTTTGCTCGAACATAAAAGACTGAAACGGCAAAATATCGAAGCGGCATGTAAGCAAATTCTTTCCCTGGGAAAGAATTTGCTTGGCTGCTTCGGTACTTTGCCGTTTTTGGCACTGTAGTGCGGTCTCGGAGTTGGTATATTTAAGTAGAGTGTGTGTGTGGGGGGGGGGGGCAAAGCCCCCCACTTAATGTAATATTATAAAGTGTTTTTTTTTTTTTTTTTGTTGGAACAGTGATTTTTTTCCCTTGGAAAAAAATCTCTGTTCTGACAGTTCGATATTGTAAGCTTTCGCTTGCATAAGGTTGCTTAATAACCGTTCGCTTTTTTAAGCGTTCGGTGATGTAATATAGACCCAATGATAACTGTGCAGATGACAGACTAGCAATATGTTTTACTAAGCACAACTCATCTGACTTGGAAAGAACGGCAGATGTTTTCACTTAGATGGGATACACTGAATCATACAATTATAATTACAATGTGGGAGGTGTACCATAAGGAGTACACTGTGAAGTGCTCTGTTAATGCATTTCTGTACTTGTCTGTGGTTGGTATGATGTTACATCTGCTGCAGATCGTATTTGCATACAGAGTCAACCGATTCCTTTTCTGGTCTCACAAAAGACGTTTAACAGACTTTGCACAATCTGATTTAGGAGTTCAGTGTTTGCAAACAGGGCACTAGACAGAAATGTGGCACAGTAGTGATAAACAGTAACATGTTATGTGTCTGTAATTTTGCAGTTTCTCACTGACTTCCTGTTACCCTGAAGTGCAGTGATCTCAAAGTTTGTATATATGTATTGTGAAGCAAGGGTGTGTGAGGGGGGAGATCGGTTACAACACTGCATAAATACTTATAAAATGTTGGAGTAAATTTCACTATTTATCTGAGCAGTCAAGTTTTCTGATCACACTTTTTAGTGCCAGTCTTTAGTAGATTGGATTTTTAATGGGTACTTAGAAACAGAAAGTCACTGTAAAATTTGGGAGACTTTTTTGCTCCTGATACAATACGTGACAGTGTATTCCTTCTTTTTAAGCTTCTGTAGGAAATGTACATTGTCTTCCATATAGACATGCACAGACATTGCATCCTTTACCTGCACAGCAGATACGTTACTGAGTAGTGTGACATGTTCTTGTATCAGGAGGGCACAGCACTGCAGATGTATCTAAATGTTTTAATTTGAAGATTTTTATGTTTTACCAGTCATTTCATGAACCCCTTATAGTGAATAAAGAAATGAACCCCTTGTTCTGAATGAAAAGGAGGCTCATTGGAGCATTCTGAGCTTCATATAAAGGCATATTCAGATGTATGTAAAGGTTTTGCTTACATCAGAGCCTTTGACTCTGTATGGTGGTTTGCTAATATGACTGAGGAGTGTGCCACACCTACTTTGTGGAGTGTTGACTGTCCCTATCTTTGTTCCACAAAAATCAAACCCCTTAGTGCACTTCAAGTGAATTTGTGCTCTTGTAGCTCCTGAAACTATTTATCACTCTGGTAGTACCCCTGACCTATTGTTTCATGTGTCTTTGGTTTAGGCTGCACATCAGGACACTGTAGACATGGACAAGTGTCCTTGTTGTGTGGTATGTGATGTTAAGGGTGATAGCAGCAGTGCCTCTAATACTGCAGTGAACAACACACCCTGCAGTTGACACATGGCACTTCATAACAATTTATACTGACATATGTGGGCAGTTCGTTGCATGGAGTATTTTAGGGCATGCTTGCTGCTGACGTGTGAATGTCATTGGGGGGGGACATGCTGTAGTGTTGTTGATCCTACTGCTGATGTATGATGGCTGGGGAGGTGCATTACTACAGTGCTACTGACTTTGATGTCTGTAGTGCTCTGTTTTTTGCATGTGACAATCTGGGTAGCAGGGGGCATGCCCAAGTGCTGCTGATAAATTCTGTGAGCAGTGCGTGTTGCTAGTATGTGTCAGTCACTGTGGAGGCATGCTAATGTGCCACTGATGGTCCAGGTAATTGGTAACCCTTAGGAATGGAGTGCCCACAGCATCCTCATGTTTGAACAGGTTACAGATAAGAGTAGAGGAGCAGGCTTTGCAGAACACATCAAAGGAGCAATGTCAAGCCTGCAGGTCAGGCACATTATCACCTAAGCTTTGTGTACACCCAGCCGCACATGACAGGGCAGTATCACCTAAGCTTTGTGTACACCCAGTTGCACATGACAGGGCAGTATCACCTAAGCTTTGTGTACACCCAGTTGCACATGAAGACAGCACAGTATCACCTAAGCTATATGTACACCCAGTTGCACATGAAGACAGCCCAGTATCACCTAACCTTTGTGTGCACCCAACTGCACATGAAGACAGTGCAGTGTCACATAAGCTTTGTGTACACCCAGCTGCACATGAAGACAGCGCAGTATCACCTAAGCTTTGTGCACACCCAGCTGCACATGTCAGGGCAGCATCACCTAAGCTTTATGTACACCCAGCTGCACATGAAGACAGCACAGTATCACCTAAGCTTTATGTACACCCAGCTGCACATGAAGACAACACAGTATCACCTAAGCTTTATGTACACCTGCTGCACATGAAGACAATGCAATATCTTCTAAGCTTTACGTGTACCCAGTTGCACATGAACACAGTGCAGTATTACCTAAGCTTTGTGTAGATGCAGTTGCACATGAAGACAGCCCAGTATCACCTAAGCTTTATGTATACTCAGCTGCACATGAAGACAGTGCAGTATCTTCTAAGTTTTGTGTACACCAAGTTGCACATGAAGACAGCGCAGTATCACCTAAGCTTTGTGTACACTCAGCTGCACATGAAGACAGTGTAGTATCAAATTTTATGAATCTTGAGGTGGATGGATGCCAGTAGAAACCCCTGCTGTTTTGCGATGGAAGCAGCTGGTGGTCACACTTCATTTTTGTAGTGTACTGCTTTGGGATAGCAGTATGGGCTGTTGTGCAGGGTTCTTGCTGTTTTTCTAATGGTCATCTCAGTTGTGTTTTGCTATGATTCTGAGTGGTAAGTAGCATTATACTGCTCATATATCTGTGAGGTAGACCTATGTCATTCTGCTGTTTTGGATATTGCAGACCTCATTTGCCAGATGTGCACAGGGTTGGTTGCTCATCTCATTGTCTTTATTACCTGACACTTTGCTCTGTTGGTAGAACAAAGTGAAAGATATTTTAAATCAGAAGGAAGACTGTCATAGGTTAGCCCTTCAGTATTCTACTGGATAGAAAATAATATTAATGTTACTGGTATATTTGCTTGCCATGTAGATGACTTTGTCTGAAGTGGCTAACCTTCAGGTAGTCCATAAAGAAAATTATTATTTTTGTTAAGCTGTGAATGGACTTTGCTATTGTTGATGGAGGGGTCATGATACACCAAGAGAACTGCATAAAAAAACTTTGTCTTTAATTCTCTCTATTAAACTGAAACTACCTGCCTTTGTGCATAACAGGGAAAACCTACCAGCTGGTGGCACTCAAGGAGAGACATTTGATTTTTTTTTTAATTATTACCATTGGTGCTTCTTCCAGCCATTGCATTAATCCTGCAATTACCTTTGAACTCTGGGAGTAAGGCTCAGACAAACTGGGAGGCTGGACTGTCATCTTTACAGCAGAGCAAGGTTTTCTACTTAAACCCTGTTGACCCCATTTGCATGCTCATTAGTGTACAAAGGGGTTAGTGTAGAGTGAGTGTTATAATTTTTATCCATGCCTGGTCATGGGACATGATCAGATTGTCATCTCCTCTTGTAGTCAGACACATCCATGTCATCCTGTGTCTACACGAGGGCTTCTGTTGCAAATATGGATCCTGAGCTCTGAAAAGAGGAGAGTGGGTTAAGCCTCTTCATTCCTTTCCTCCCCTGTGCCAGCAGCAACAGATGCCTGAGCTGCTAGTTTACTTCGAGTTGCCTGGGTCATAGTTTGAGCTTTGTCTGTCTGTGCAAGCATAAAGTAGTTTGCATGGTATAATAATAAAAAGCAAATCATATGAGAAATAAACAGGATAATTAAGAAACATATTTCAGTCTTTATATGTAGTTTTCTTACTGTCTGCATTTTATCCAGTATTAATTCTATTCATCCCATCCATTCAGTTCGACTGATAGGTCTTTGGGCTGCTTGTCAGATCTGTGATGGCAAAACTAGCATTCCAACCTTGAGCCCCTTTAATTTGTTTCCCCTCCCATAATGCATCTGTGGGTGAAGCTACCTCAAATCTCACTTACTGCCAAAGTGATTGGTTGCAGGTCTCACAATGGAAAGTTAAGTGTTCCACCTATTGAAATTAATCTTCAGTGTTCTTAATTGTTTGCTAACCTTTCTGTGCCATTTTTCTATCCCTTTAACACTTTTTCAGAGTGTCTTGTTGAAATTTTCCTGTCAAATCTTTTCCTAGGCCTAGCATTGCTGTCTGTCTAGATTCCTTAAGGCCAAGAACACTGCATCAGTGGGCCCAGACAAAATCCCAGGATGCCTTCTAAGTATGAAACATGACCTATCAGGCCAACTGGAATTGTTTTTAAGTGTAGTCTCCAAACAGGCTGTGTGCCTCATGAAAGGAGAACAGCAGCAGTCATCCCTCTTCACAAAGGTGGGCCATCTACAGATCCTGGAAACTACAGACCCATTAAGTCTCACTAGTTTTATGTGCAAAGCCATGGAAAGAATTATCATGGAAATTATCAACAGTGATATAGTAAACCTGCAGGCACTGGACCCAACCCAGTTGGGTTTCGTCAAGGGCATGTCATGCCTACTCAACCTGGTGAACTTCTTTGAGAAGGTCACCAAAGCCATGGATGCGGGCAGAATAGTTCACACCGCCTACCTTGACCTTGTCAAGTTATTTGACACAGTACCACACTCAGACATTATTGATAAACTCAAGAGGTTAGGTACAAATCCTCATCTCACCTGGTGGATAGCCAACTGGTTTACAGACAGGACCTTGGAAGTTAGAATTGGGGGAGGGGGCCCATCTCTATATAAAGAGGCCAATCTCAAGTGGAGTCTCTCAGGGATCATTCCTTGGATCGCTCCATTTTGGCATTTACTTCTCTGAAGTCAAGGCCAATATCAGCAGTCTTTGACTGACTAAATTTGCAGATTGCAAATTAGGAGCTGTCATTGAATTCCACACTGACAAAAATGTTTTGTAGGAAGGGCTAACATAGACAAACTACTGGTGTTAGAGCTATGGACTAAAACTAAATGCCAGTAAATGCATAATAGTATCCTTCGGGAAGTCATCCACCCATGATAAATGTCATATTGACAACACACCCCTTAGCGTTGACACAGTAGTCAGGGACTTGGGGACATACATAGACAGTAATCTAGCCTTTGAATAGCACTTGTCTGCAGTACTGAGGCAATTAATCTGTGCTGCACAACTTATAAACTAAGGTATGGCATTTAGGTCCAAGGAAGTCATTGTTCCACTGTATTCTGCATTCATCATACCTGTCATTAAGTACAGTGCACTCTTTTGTGTGTACCTAACCAGACATATCAAATAACTGGAATGTCCACAGAGGTTCCTCACTAAAATAATACAGGGCGTAAATAAAGTGCCCTGTGCAGACCACCTCAAGGCCCTATCCTTCTATTCTGTCTTCTACAGGCTGTTGAAGGGAGATTAATGCCTGGCATCCAAGGCATTGTCAGACCCCACTCCACAAAACAAACAGCACCAGAATTACTCATTCTGAAGACTTAAACCTTGCCTTTGACATAAATAGGACCTGCTAGAGAGACTGATGTGTATCCCAGAGGCTACCTCGTCTCTGGAACAGACTCCTCATCCATGTGAAGCAGAGTTCCTCCCTAACCCAATTCTAGTGCAACTTGGACAGTTGGATCGGAAACAGGAAATTCATCCCCGGTTTGGGAGTTATGTCTGCAATGGACACAGGCAACCTGTAAATGGTTCATCTCCCAGTGCCTGCTTGTAAATGTTTCATCTCCCCAAGCCCCTGCTTACACTTATCAAGGGTACCAGAACTTGTCAGAGATTTGGGATGGATAGCTAAGCTTAAGCATGCCCTTGTGGTCGTTAGCTTAGTAAACAGCTATGAATCTATAAGAAAGCGTGTCTGTGTGTGTGTGTGTTTGTATTTTTCACATAATTTGTATAGCCTTCATAGCTGTTAGTGTATTAGGGTTTGCTATGTTTATTGTTTTTTCTGTGTGTATCTGTATTTTTTTACAGTCATGGATAAGGAGAAGAACTTCAAAAATAGGGCCACAAAAATCCCCCCTGGACACACATGAGTTGTGATGGACTTGGGGTGGATCATTTACCTGCTGATTTGTTCACTATGTAAATCTTTAGGTATTTGTTCTTTTTTGTACTGAAGAAATAAGCTTATTATTAAAGAGTTTCTGACTCCAGATCCCGAGCCAAACAAGTCCCCCCCAAAAAAAAAAGGACAAAGAAAAGAGAGGGTCAGAGGGGAAATGAAGAGAGAGAAATAAGGTAAATCCCAGAAGAGAAAAGTGTAATGAAGTAGCTGCTTCTTTGGCTCCAAAGGCAGCAAGGCTGAAATCATTTACATCTTCACCAACAAAATCTTCTTTGGCTCTGTCAACTTCATTGTTCAAAGTGATCCCAAAAAGAATTGTTAGTTAAACAACTTCTGAGAGGGAACTGTCTCATTTTCTGTCTTTGACACTTCCTACGTTTTTGCTGTGATCCTTCAGGAGTACACTGAAACTTGATTGTGATCCGTGATAAGGGCATTTTTGGAGGCGCACAGATGGGTGTCTTCCCATTTCCCTCCATTTTGAGGGTTGATCGGATTGGCCTTTCATCTCTCATTGTCACTCCTTTCCTGGTCCAAGGTTTGGCACGTGTAGTTTTGGAGCCAGCACTTATTTTTGAGTCTGCATACTATAGTCGATTGTTACTTTCAGCTTAGCTCCTGGTGTTTTAAATTAGACACACTCAATGTGGAGACCTTTGAAGTTGAGTGACTCTCTGGACAAGCACCTCCATACCAGGTTGTCAGCTTTTGGGGTGTAGGCACTGATCCCTGTCCTTGACATCCTCCACTCTGCTGACTTCGGGGGTACCTTTGTTGGAGCTGCCTACTTCTTCTTTGGGAAGCGTGTCCCTGGCATTTGCAGGTTCCTTAGATCCAGCGATATAGGGGTTGGCCTCCTAGGTAACAAGTAGGATTATAGCTTATCCACTGAGAGCAGAGTATCAAACTACTTTGTTGTTGGCTCCATCCCAGGACTTTATCCTTCACTGCCTCAGACTCTTCATGCATCACAGATTCAGAGCTAAGCCAGTGGTCTCATGAAAACTGCTCAGATGCAGTCAGAGTCCTGTGTGGAGTAGGATACACCTGGCAAGACATACAGGAGATCACTGACTACAAAATCAGGTCAGCACAGTGTGAGGACAGCATCGAATTCCTGGACAGTTTGAATATCTGCTTTGGTAAATTTGAGGAAAGAAACACCAGGTTGACACTAAAGCTACCCACTGATGAGATGGATGCTGTACTCAGCCTCAGCACAGAGGAGGTAAGAAGAGAGGTAAGGAAGGTGAACCACAGGCAGGCTGCTGGCCCAGACAACATACTGAGCAAAGTGTTAAAAGGCTGTGCCGATCAACTGTGCACAGTGCTCATGGAAATATTTAACACCTCTGTTGCCATGGTGAAAGTACCGTCATGCTACAAGGAAATCAACATCATCCCACTACCTATAAAACCACTCCCTCTTACCCTAACAACTACAGACCAGTCGCTCTGACATCCACTGTTATGAATTGTTGTGAGCGGCTGATCAAAAAGCATCTGCCATCATGTCAACCTCCTGATTTTGATCCTCTGCAGTTTGCTTACAGAGCCAGCAGATCCACGGCTGATGCCATATCAGTACACATCTTTCTTGAACGTTTAGAAGGCAAAGACAACTATGTGAGGATGCTGTTCATAGACTTCAGCTCTGCATTTAATATGGTGGTACCAATGCAGCTGATAGAAAAACTGGCATATTTAGGAATTAGTAAACGCCTCTGTAACTGGATTCTGGACTTCCTGATTGAGAGACCACAGAGGGTGTGTTCGGGTAAGAACACATCAAAGTACATCACAATTAATACCAGGGTTCCACAGGGATGTGTTCTCAGCCCATTGTTATTCACCATCCTGACCCACGACTGCTATGCTAAACACAAGTGCAACCATATCATGAAGTTTGCTGATGACACCACACTCATGGGGCTCATCACAAAGGAGGATGAAAGGGTGTACAGAGAGGAAGTGTCATCTATGATCAGTTGGTGCAAGGGGAACATCCTTGACCTCAATGTAACCAATACCAAGAGATTATTATCGACTTCAGGAAGATTAGAACAAACCATCCAGAATTCATGATCAATGGTGAGAGCGTGGAGAGGTTAAGAGTAGGAAATTCCGGGGTGTACACATATCCAAGGATCTCTCGTTGCTGGGAAATACCAGCCAGTTGGTCAAGAAAATGCACCAATGCCTCCAATTTTTGGAAAAGCTGAAGGAAAGCTAAGCTTCCTCCTCATATCCTCACCACCTTCTATAGAGGTGCAGTAGAGAGGATGTCCACCTGCAGCTTCACAGTGTGGTTTGTAAGCTGCACAATTACAGAAAGGAACGCACTACAGAGAGTGGCGAGTGTCACAGAGATGGTAATAGGTTCCAGTCTTCCATCAATACCACAACTTTATTTCGCAAGAAGCATCTGAGGGGCCACCAAAATAATACAGAACATCATGTATCCTGCACATGGACTGTTTATGCATCTGGCATCAGGCGAAAGATATCGCAGCATCTGCTGCAGTTCTACAAGATTCAATAATGGTTTCTACCCTATAGTGATTAGACATACTAGTCCCAGGGTCCAGACATGCAAGTCAGTTTTTGTTTTTGCAATACATTCTTGTATATATTCTAAGTAAATGCAATATTTATTACTGTAGCCATAGTCGGTATTATTTAACCCGCTCAATGCAATATTAGACAAATAACTTGGGCATTGGGCAATCTGCAGTGTGTTTCGTATTATTTTTAATGGGGTAGTTAATTTAACTTGGGGAGGGTATTCTTTTCATATTTGAGTGTTAGTAAATGTCTCTGCTCTTTCCTAAGTGTATTGGGAGTAGTTTAGGTATGCATTTTCTCCATCTGATGAAGTTTTTGGAAACGAAAACGCAGTGTGCTGAATTGCGTTAATGTGAATTTTGGTGGACTGAAAAGTCGTTTTAATCATTTTTTCTATGCGAATTTTGGTGGACTGATAAGTTGTTTTATGCATTTTACTTGATGGACTGAAGAGTCGTGTATTAATTAAACTATAGCTTGCAGACCAGGATTTGTGCCCTCTTCGATCTGTTCTGGTTTTGGTGCTTATTAGTTATTTTCGGAACAGTGATTCTGCTTTGTTTTGGGTTGTTGTACTATGGAATCGGAAGAGCCTACAAATCCTAAGCAAACCCCACAGTGAGGGGATGTGGAATTTCAAAGGATTGATATCTTGTCGAACCAATTAACGCAGCTCATTGAATTACTAACGCCTGCGAGTTAGCCTTTGCTGACATCATCTCCTGGTGTTCCAGGGAACCAGGAAATGCTGTCTAAATCTAATCGCGAAAATGGCATGAAGGGAGCGCCTTTGGTAGCAATACGCAGTAAAACTTTTAAACCTCACTCAAGCGCTGGGGTTAGGGATATCAGTCCGGGTATCCCATCGATTTTTAGGACTGTGAATGTTGTGAGCGCTGTGAGTAATGATGATGAAGGTAACATCTCGAATGGACATAAACAGACTGGTGAGAGAATTAAAATGGACTTTAGAAGTATTTTGCAAAAGCAATATAGTTTTAAGGATATTAAAGTACCCTCACAGCAAGAGGGAGATTATAAGTTGAAGTATGACTATAATATTAAATTGTTGGATGATGTTCTTTTTAAATATAAAAGTTAAGAAATGGAGAATGCATACCTGAAAGAATGTTTGCAATTGAAAATTGTGCCTAAGGGCTTGAGTGTTTAAATATCCTAATAAAGTTAGGGAGAGAAGTGTGTTTCATAATGAACTTTTAGATATATTTGATAATTGTAGATTTGAGATTTTAAAAGCAATTATAAGAGAAAATGAAAGGGAAATGAAAACTTTATTTAATAAAATTGAAGTTACTAATCAGAAAATCACAGAAGATTTGCTATTTTCTGTAGAGGAAGGTCAGAGACAGTATCATGAAACATTACACATGATTGAAAATAACATTAATAAAGGGTATATTAGGAAAAGTAAGAAATTAGATAGAGATATCAAAGAATATAAGGACAAAGTGAGTTACCCTAAACCAAGATATTTTTTTAACAAATATCAGGACGGTTATGCCAAAGATAGGAGAGTAAGTGAATATTATGAACATATGTCACAAGGAGGAGAAGAATTATGTGATTTGGATGACCAAATAGAATTACCAGCAAAATAACTACAATTATGGGGGTACATGCGTGCGAGGGGCAACAAGAACAACAACAATTACAACAACAAAACATTTCAGCAGTGGAAAGGTTAGGAGATCATATTTTAGGTAATTTTAGTAAGGTAGATTCTATAGTTTGTCAAGGTTGTACTACTAAATATAAGGGTTATACTATATATAATTATAGCAATTCTATATTAAATGAAGTGCATTTTTCTTTACTATCAAAAGGCTTTAAATTTGTCCGTAATGTGAAGGCTGATATTAGCAAAGTGCTTATTGACCTTAAGGTGTTTTTAAGGAAGAAAAATTTGGAATTATTATTCCAAGGAGATAATAACTATAGTCAGAAAGATGAAGTACTAAGAAGAAAGAGTACGTATAATCCACCCCTACACCCGCAATTAAAAAATTTGAAGTTTTAATGGATAATAAATTGAGAGCAGAACTTTCAAAGAATAAAATTATGTATAATCTTACTAAGGAAGAACATAGGTTGTTAAGGGAAATAAAGGAAGATACCACGGTAAGGGTTATGAAACCGGATAAAGGTGGAGGTTCTGTTATTATGGATAATATTCTATATGAAGCTAAAATCATGGAAATACTTTGTGATACAGATAAATATGTAAGAGCCTCCATTAATGAAATTAATATTGGTAATAGGAAAATATATGTAGTATTAAATGATTTACTTTTGGAAGGCTCAATAGATGTTGAGACTTTTAAGTACCTCCATGTGGAAAAACCGAAGGTCCCCACCATTTTTGGGGTACCAAAAGTTCATAAAGCCGTGGAAAATCCCCCTATGAGACCTATAGTTACATCAGAAGGCTCAGTTACTGCACCTTTCTCAAGGTGGTTAGATGTAAAATTGAAGGCCCTTTCAGTAGGAGGGCAGGGCATTGTAAAAGATTCTTGGGACTTGTTGCGTAATATAACACAAGATATGTATGATGAAAGGATTACTTTTATTACTATTGACATAATAGACTTGTTTTCATCTATACCACACGATGAAGGGATGAAGTGGTTTGAAGAAGCTTTAATAAAATATGGTCACTTTAATAATAATGATTTTTATCTTATATTAACCTTGATGGATTTAGTGTTAAATAATAACTTTATTCATTATGAAGGTGAATTTTTTAAGCAAATTAAGGGTGTAGGTATGGGGGCAAGGTGTGCCCCCACATATGTTAATATTATTCTAACAACCTGGGAGGACAAATATATCATTAGTTCAAAATACGCACACAACTGGAAGCTATACAAGCGTTTTTTGGACAATATGTGTTTTTTGTGGGTTGGCTCAAAAGATGAATTTCTAGAATTTTTTACTTATATTTCGGAATCTACCGAATTTTTAAAATTTACTTATACAGATGATAGGAATTTTTTAAATTATTTGGACATTACTATAGGTAAAGGGGATGATACCTTTTATTCAAAGATTTTTAGAAAAGAAACATTCTCTAATTCATATTTAGTCTTTAATAGTGCTCATCCCTATCACCAGAAAAAAGGCATTATTAAGGGGCAATATGTGAGAGGAAGTCATATGACATCAAGAGAGAATGATTTTGATGATGAGTGTCATACTTTGTACAATATGTTTATTGATCGGGGCTACCCCACAGACCTCATAGAAATGATAGAGAGAGAGGTCAGGGGAGCAAGACATGATAAATTTAAACCTATAATAGGTATGAATACTGATTTGAATGAGATAAAGTTGAATAAGAATAATTATGAAGGTGCAGGTAACTTTGTAGTGGATTTCAATAGTAGTGCACCCAGAATAAGACAGATTCTGGAAGAAGAATGGAATAGGTTTGGTCAGATTTCAGACTTAAAATGTAATTTTGAAGAACCTTTGAAATGCACATGTAGAAGGGGTAAAAGTCTAAAAACTATATTAGAAGGTAAATACGATATGAAAAAAGTTAAGGAGGGAAAAGTAGGCACCTTCAAATGTGGGAGGTGCTCTCAATGCCCCTATATCTACACAAAGGATATTATTTTTATACCCAGTAGGGATAGGTTGATTCAGAGCATACATTTTACCAACTGTGATTCCACTGGGATTGTATATATAGGGCTATGTGATCATTGTGATGCATTCTATATAGGAAAATCGGAAAGGAAGTTAAAAAATAGAATTTATGAACACTATTATGAGATTAAAATAAAGTGTACTAACAATGCTTTATATAGACACAAAAATAAGTTGCCCGGAAGCAAAATTTAGCTTCTTTGTTTTAGAGGTGGTGGAAAAAGATATAAGAGGTGGTCCATGGGAAACCTCAATAGAATATAAAGAGATTTTATGGCAACTTTCTTTGGAAGCTAACAAATTCCCAGGGCTTAATGATGCTATTTCTTTGGCCCTTGTCCTTAAGCTGAGATCAGCAAAGCTTTAGTTATTTTTTAAGAAACATTCCCCTATATATGTAAATGAAATTTTGTACCGTTTATTTTATTGGTCTGATATGTCCATTATTTGTGAGCCATTCAGATATTTAATTGTGGACGCTACTATTAAGTTATTTGTTTAACATCATTTTAGATTAATGTATTGTATTATTATTAAATGAATTATTTTGAGGTATTTAATATTTTATATAACATTCTACTACATTTTATATTGAAGTATTTATATTTCTTAATATTTTTTATCTATTTGATGTGTCTTTATGAATATTTCCTTTTGCTGAATGTATTACAGATTCTAGCCCTTTATATGTTTGATAGGACTATTCCTAATTAAGTATTTTAATTAATTTAATCTGTATAAATTGGTAGTGTTTAGGTATGTATTTTCTCCATCTGATGAAGTTTTTGGAAACGAAAATGCAGTGTGCTGAATTGCGTTAATGTGAATTTTGGTGGACTGAAAAGTCGTTTTAATCATTTTTTTCTGTGCGAATTTTGGTGGACTGTTAAGTTGTTTTATGCATTTTACTTGATGGACTGAAGAGTCGTGTATTAATTAAACTATAGCTTGCAGACCAGGATTTGTGCCCTCTTCGATCTGTTCTGGTTTTGGTGCTTATTGGTTATTTTCGGAACAGTGATTCTGCTTTGTTTTGAGTAGTACTGTATTTGTTAGTTATGTTTATTCCTCTACTTGTATGTATTGTTTTACTTTCCTTTGTAATATCAAGAATTGAGCTGATGCACAAAATTTCATTTAGGCTACAAGTTTGTAGTCCTAAATGACAATAAAGTTTACTTTGACTTTCTGTTGTTCCAAGAAAGAGGACATGCAGAAGGAGACACACAGACTCCACTACAGCATCAGTCTTTTTGGACGCTGAATCAGATGATTGAAAAGGTTTCCTCCAGGGGATGACAATTTTGTGAGATCTTGAAGTTGATGCGACAGAGGGGATCTTGGCCACAGACCTGCCGTCTCAGGATGAGGATGTCCTTTGTGAGACCATTCACTCGGCCCCATCTACTTATTGGTGGTATCCTCTGCAGACCACCTTATTAATTTGGCTACTAGGAAGGCATGGCAGGAACCCAATGCCTCTGAGTCTATTCCCTGAAAACCTGACAAAATCCTTAAACCACCCAAAAACAAGCAGTTTTGGTCCAGTTGTCCTTTGGTGGATTCTGTTATTGTGGAAGCTATAATTAAAAAAAGAGCTGACAGATAATGCAACTACTGTCTATCCTATAAGGAGTCCAGGGCCATGGGCAGGATGGGGAAGTGGGTGTATGCTTCAGCAGCTTTGCCGTTAGGGCCTTGAGTTGTGCCATCCATATGAATCATTTTCAAGGGGACCTAGCAGAACAAGGATTAGCCTGTTTGAAGAAGCCATCTACCCAGGATTCTAGGAAGCAGTTAGAGATTACTTTGGACATTATGTTCAAAATAATTAACCTTTGCATTTGGCTTATGCACAATGCAGCAAATGGAGTGGCACATGCTGCAGGCTCAAGTGTTGGGATGGGGTGTCATGGCTTGCTTTGCCTTTGTGACTTTGCAGATAACTTTAAGGCATCCCTTGTGAAAACCCCACATGATGGCTCATCCTTGTTTGGTCCTGATGTGAAAAAGAAAATGTAGAAGTGCGAGCAAGATAGAAAGACAACTGCTGTAGAAACTACATCCAAGACCCCACAGTGATTTTTATAATGTGAACAAAAAGGGGTCCAAATCCTTATGGTTTAGGAATGCTTGACATTTGTCCTTGACTCCATTTTTGAAAAGGGTGACAGTGGCAGATGCGGACCCTTTAATGGACGCAGACAGTAGACAAAGTGGCCTGCTAAACCAGGGATGTCATGGACCTTTCTCTGACAAGCAGCCTAACTGTTCTTGAAGAGTGCCCAACTGCTCCCCTTTTGGAGGCAACATGGGGTTGTTTATCTATGTTTTCTCTCTCATATGTGGATGGCCATCGCACATGATTATTGGATAAAAATGATAATATTCAGTGGCTGTACAATTCCCTTTCCCTATCCTGCTAGTTTATTGGCAGCAGACATTCCACTCCATAAACAGACTGCAGCCAGAAGAGAAACACTTTGTCTTCTAGAGAAAAGTGCAGTCCAAGAGGTCCCACCAGACCAGACAGGGTTAGAATCTTATTCAAATTTTTTTCACTTAAAAAAAAGCATGGACCTCTGGCCCATTTTTGACCATGAGAAACATGTAATAAAGACCCCATTCAGAATGAACATTGTGGAAACTATTTTGGCTTGTATCTTCACATCAAAATAGCCAAAGAATCCAAGAGATGTTTATGCTTCTGTGTGGGAGTCAGTCATTTTCAGTTCATACCCCTGTCCTTCTATCTTGCCACAACTCCCCAGGTGTTTACTAAGTGCATGACACTGGTCAAAGCTCAACTCCCACTGTAAGTGATTTGTATGTTTCCATATCTGCATGACTGGCTCCTTGCCATAACAAGTATGCCCATAATTGATGCCAGAGATTACTTGCTTCAGCTGTGTCTGTCCTTCAGTATGTCTGTAAACATCAAAAAAGAAAAAAAAAATCAAAACTGCAACTGACTTCCAAGATGGCTGCACATTGAGAAACAGCTTATTTCTAGCTCTCACAGTGTGAAAATAGAAATTCAGCAGAGAAGACCAGTAGACTTGTGTTTATGGGTACATTTCAGTAACTGGCTAGTAAGTGTACTGCCTGGATGCCTGGAGTGAAGAAATACAGAAGACCTGGAAAAAAAATCGGCTTCAAAATGTAAAGAAGAAGAAACACTGGGAGAGTTCTGCAGGCAACTGTTCAGCAAAAAGCAATGCAACCTTCAAACATGACATCCAGTAAATTAAAGGAAGATATAAGGCAACTGCATACGGACCTGGTTAAAATAAGCAAAACACTGATGGAGTATATCAACGCAAACAACAAAAGGCTGGAAAAAATGGAAGAAGTTTTAAACAGATATACAGATGAGATGATAAAGCTGCAAATATCAGAGCTTGAAATAAAGCAATGGCTGGTTGAATAGGAGACTGCTCAGGAAGAGATGTTTCAAAAAATATAGAATTAAGAGGACAGAGCATGTATGGAAAACCTAAGATTTTCAGCTATACCAGAGAAGCTAGAAGGAACAGACTGCATTAATTTTATGAAAGCACAGATAAACAACTGGACTGGTATTCCACAGCAGTTATTGTTAGTTGAGTAGGCACATCGTATTTATGCTCCAAATGTGGCTATAAGAAAGCAACCTAGACCTTTAATAGTAAAGATCCAATCTTACAAGTAGAAGGAGTTCATTCTGACAAAATTGCGGCAGAAGGACAAAGTGCTAAAAGTGGGAGATGGAATGTTTGTAGAGAACGATTGCTCATTGTACACCAGACAGAAGAAGAGCAAATTTAGTTTACTGTTCAGGAAATGTCAAGATGCGGGTGTGAGATTCAAACTGCTGTACTCAACTGTCTTCAACGTATTCTTCCCTGGGAGGACAAAATCATTTTTTGCTGAAGTACATGCTAAGGAGGAAACATTTGTCCAATAAAAAGTAAGCTGTGAAGCAGAAGGGGATTCTGCTTCCTGTTCTTCTGGTAATAAAGACCACATAGGGACTGTACCTGTGAAACCTTTTTACAATTTTCAATGGAAAATGTTGGAGAGAAGGAAGGGAGCCAGAGACAGAATTTCTAAGATAAACAGCAGGAAAACTAGTAACTTAATATGGGATTGCAATGCAGTAATTATATTTGTGAACTATGCACAACAAGAAAGTCTGGAAATATTGGACTTTTTCAGAGTTTGTTGGACTTGTGTGGGACTCTAAAGCATATGCCCTACTTCATGTCATTAATGTTTAGAAAAGTGCTTTGGGGAGGGCAAGAGGAGAGAGAAGGTTAACTGTAAGTAAATATTTTTTCTTCAATAGTAAAAATTTTGTGGCATGCTTTTCTTTACATACTATATAAAGTAAAATGTTTCAGTTATTTTTAAGTGTAATGGAGATTGTAAACAGGTGCTGCTGTTCTTTTTTCTTTTTCTTTTTCCCTTCTCTCTGTTATTCCATTTTGAGAGAGGTTGGCACTGCAATGTATAAAAAAGCTTGGTTAAAAAGCATGACAAAAGTAATGTGCTTTTTCTCATTCTTGCATGGGGAAATTACTAGATTAAAGACCTTACATTTATTTATTAACACGTTTTAAGAGAGAGAGCAAATAAATGAAAAAGAATGTTGAATATTATGATGCTTTTTTTCTATAAATACATGTAAGCTCTGTGACAATTCTGCAGCTGGTCTACATGTTTCCATGGAAACAGTCTGATAAAGAGAAACTGGCTGCCTGGTTTTCATGTATCCATGGAGACAATCTGATAAAGAGAAACTGGTTACAGTCTGGTAGAGATTGATTGGCTGAGGAGAAAAAAAAGAAAGAAGAGAGAAATCGGCTAAGAGATAATGTTCCCTGAAAGCATTCAGGGAATTTCCTAAGGTAGTTAATGTTCTCTGAAAACAGTCTGGGGATTTTCCATCTGGGAGAGCTATAAAGATAAGACAAAACCAATCATCAGGTGGTAGAAGCACAGGCTACACCATACATCTTAGCATGGATGACCTTTTTTAGGTTAACTCAAGTCTGTGTATGTCTATCAGTCATTCAGTTTGGGACTTTTGTTCCTATCATGAGGGTAAAACCTTAATATTTGAAGGTGTACATAGTTTTGTGCGTTAGTATTAAGTTAATAGATTTTAGGGGGTATTGGGGGTGTGTTTGTTTTTTTGTTTGAGGGCTTTCAATAACACAAAAAGTTTTATAAGATGTGACATAGGCTCAAATGGATATGACAAGAAACAACTATATAAAAGTTTAACCTGCCAAATAGTGTATGCATGTAACACAAAAGCTGGAGCTAGACATTTAACAAAAAAATGTGTTATACATAAAAGGTGGG
Organism: Protopterus annectens; assembly: GCF_019279795.1. Lineage (NCBI taxonomy): Eukaryota > Metazoa > Chordata > Ceratodontiformes > Protopteridae > Protopterus > Protopterus annectens. The sequence continues at coordinate 10,493,782 of NC_056735.1, forward strand.
AATAATAACTTTTTAATACAATGATGCCTTCTCTAATGTCTTTAAATGTAAGTGGCTTCAGAGATCAATACAAACAAGAAAGAGTAGTGAACTGTATTAAAAAGTAGAGTGCAAATAATTATGATACAGGATTCGCACTTAAAAAGAAGTGAACATGTGAATTTGATAAAGAAAGAGTTTTAGGCTGGTTATTCAGCAGAATACCTGGGACAAAGGAAAAGAGGAGTACTTCTATTAATTGCTAGAGGAGCTCCAATATTGATAGAAGTAGATAAAAAAGATAATGGCAGATTTGTAGTGCTAAGGGGCTACTGGCAAGGGAGGAGGATTACATTGGCATGTATTTACATTCCGCCTAAAACTGCTGTAGTGGAGCTTAAGAATATTCTGGGAGAAATAGTCAGTTTTCAGCAAGGAATATTACTTATAGGTGGGTACTGAAACTTAATTTGCAGCTGTGAAGATGTGCCGGGGAAGGGGTGTAGAAAGGAAAATATAACAGAGGAGGGTAGATTTTTGAAGAAATTTATGAATGATGTGAATTCAGTAATAGGAGTTGGGAGTGAATTTGCATATTATTCACCAAGATATAAAAACTGGGCTGGGCTAGACAGAATCTAGATTTCACAGAAACGTGTGCATTTAATTGAAGGTCTTGATAACCACCCAATAACTATTTCAGATCATGCACCAATAATAGCTAAAATAAAAAAACACAGGGTAATGAAATACAAATGAGACATTGGTGCTTTCCCACTTATCTGCTGAAAAGAGAGGAATTTATGGAATGGGTAGTTGAGATTATTCAGGAGCTGTTAAGAGAGGATATAAATGTCTTCTGAAAATATAGTTAGGGAGTGGGATAAAATTAAGGTGGAGTTTAAAAATAGGGTGGAAATAAAAGAAAGGGAGCTATGGTTAAAAATTAGCAAAAATTATTTAGAGGGACTGACAAATATGAAAATATTGCAGAATAGGAAGAATCTCACAGAACAGGAAGAGGATCAACTACAGAATGCTAGGCAGTAAATAAGGCATTACCTCGATAGTATGCACAAGCTTAGAAAGATTGCTGTTAAGCAACTGTTGTTTGATAATAACACTAGAGCACAAAAACTTTTAACACAATAGCTCAGGCAACAGAAAGCAAAAACGGCTGTCGCCAAACTTAGGGAGCCTATATAACATAGAAGGTAACAAGAAATCCTGTAGAGGTATTAGATATATTTCAGAAATTCTGTGAGAGTGTCTGTAAAGCAGGGAAATATGAAAATCAAGAAAAGATACAAATGGAAATGTTTATGGAAAAATTGAATTTGCCAAGGTGAGAGGTAGATGAGGCTCATTTACTAACAGGATAGCAGGAGATGAGATAAAAATTGTGATGTCTTACCAATCTATAGGAAAGTCCCCAAGAATAGATGGTATTCCTGTAGACGTTTGGAAGCTAGGAGGAAAAAACTGGTAAAGATCTGGAAAGTTTTAACAGTATCTTAAGAGGAGGAGAAGTGCCACCATCCTGGAAGACAACACTGGTAGCTGTAATACCTAAAGAGGGTCTGGATCCATCAGATCCAGCTTCATACAGGACCATTTCAATTCTAAACCATGATTATTCTTTGTTCTTGTTTGTAATGGCCAAAAGAATGGCAAAACTAATGCCAAAACTGATAGATATGAATCAGTGTGTGTTTTTGGAGGCGAGTCAAACAGTTGACAACATTGATGATCCAAAGGGAAGCAGAATGTAAGAAAGTACCATATGTATTGGTGGGTCTTGTTGCAGAGAGAGCATTTGACTGAGTAAGCTCGGACTTTATGAGGAGGGCAATGGAAGTGTTTGTGCTTCCTAAAAAAATTACAAGGTTGACTAGGAGAATATATGAGGGATCGGAGGTGAAAATTAAAATGGGTGGGGTCCTCTCTAATAATTTCAGCTTGAGCAGAGGAATCAGACAGGGGTGTCTTATGTCTCCTTTATTATTTGAATTAGGTTTAGAACCATTGTCAAAGAAAATAAGGGGTTCAGAAATTCAAGGATATAATTGGTGTGGTAGTCACGAAAATATGGCTTTATTTGCAGGTGATATTATTTTGTAGTTAACAAAACCAAAAAAAGACATTACAGTGTTGTGGAACACATTGAGACGGTTTCATATATTTTCGGGATACAAAATTAATGAAGCTAAAACAAAGGCAATAATGGTAAATTATGTGCCCACGCATGAACTGGTTCAGGAATGTCCATATTTATGGTGACATGATAAAATGAAATATTTAGGAGTATGGATTAAAATTATTCTAGTATGGCAGTTAAGGATATGTGGGAAGAGACTAAACACAAGATAATACAAAAACTGAGAACAATGAAGCTTTGTTATATGGATATGGATAATAAGATACAAACAGTTATTTTAGTCTTCTTAATCTTATAGACAGTTCAGGCATATTTTGTTTATCAACCAGAGGAGAAGTTGTGGGTAGCGATTAATAAAGAGGTGAAGGACTTTATCTGGGAGGGAAAGATATCAGGAGTCAAGTGGGGTAAGCTGATTCTTCCAGCAGATCAGGGTGGATTAGGATTACCCAATTTGAAGGGGTATTTCAGAGCTACACAGTTAAGGCTCCTATACATAGCAGAAGCAGAAAACTATAATTCAAATTGGAAAGGGATGATGATGAAACACAGCGGAAGCTCAAGAAACAAGGAGAGAGAGATTTTGGATGCAGACCGTTAAGGAGAATAACAATCATGCAGAATATTATCTCCATAAAGTAGCAGAAAGTATTCTAAGAACTAAACCAACACGGGAATGGAGAAAGATTCTGCCGATGGGTCTGAATCCGCAGAGACGAAAGCGCTTATCTGATTGTGTGTATCTTGCTTAAAAGTTTTCATTGTACTACAATGGCTTGTGGAGAAAGAACAGATTTTTTACATCATTGTGATCCCTAGCTCTGCTTGTGCTCACTTTTCTTGCTATTATTCTGCCGATAGGGATGACTGCAATCAGGGGTACAAATAACAGGCAAGAGGGGGCCGGAATTTATTGGAGAAAACTGTCAAAGGAACCATGGTATTTGGGGCAAGTAAGTAGAGAGGGAAAGATGATAGAATGGGAAGACGCCAAGAATTTATTTAGAATGCAGGTTAGAGACTGGCCTTTCCTAACAGATATTGGTATCAGAGTACAGGCAAAGAGAAAGAAATAAGGGTGTGAAAGACCAGCAGTAGTAGAGTTTTTAACAGAATCTAGAACAGCAGCTGCCATTAAAAAGGAGTAATCAGTAGAGTATATAAAATATTGCACGATAACTATAAGAATCAGTCAGAGGAGGCTAGAAAGGATTGGGAAGAGTGACTTGATAAGCAATTCACAAAGAAACAATTGGAGGATATATGTATGTCTCCCAAGTATGCAACAACATCATCTAGAAGATTTAGAATTTTTTCCCTGTAAATGTTTACACAGATATTTTTCCCCAAGTAGACTGCAGAGAATTTTTCCTCAGGTAAACCATAAATGTTGGAGGTGTGAAGGGGAAAAAAGAGATAATTGGGAACATATTTTCTGGGAGTGCGGTGCATTGACGGATTTTAAGGATTCCCTGTGGGATGCACTGTCGGAGATGCTGGGTGGGATATTGGTTTGATGAGGGAGATGATTTTTTTGAACTGTGATACAGAATCAGAATTGTCTAGACAGGTAAGGCTTTGCTGTATCTAATAATGGTGGCTGCCAAAAAAGCAATTACTAGAAAATGGAAATCAATATCTAAACCAACTATACTGTAAATAGTAAATATAGTAACAGAGATAAAACCACTGGACTTGAGATCTTTAGAAAAGGGTAGGAGCAAACTACATAGGAGAAAATGGGAATTGTGGGAGCAATACATACAAGGGAGGAATGTGACCCAAAAGGCAGCAGGACTTAAATGAGCTATGTATTGATTGAGTAGTGTGTGTCAATATGGATTGTGATGTAAAATACTTGCAACTAGGATTGTGTCGTATATATATATATATATATATATATATATATATATATATATACTTATCCTACTCTAGCCGGGTGGCTGTACAGATAACATGCTCACTAGAAAACTCGGAGATAGCTCCCCAGCTCTCTTCAGAAACACTCTGTCTACCCAGTGTTAATCTGCCTGTATAAGAACTGTAAACTTCTGAAACGGCCAGAATACCCTGAGGACAGCAGCACCTCTGAAGTAATTTCAAAGTAGGAATATAATATTAGCTTCCTAACTAGAACCAAAACCAAGCTTTATTTGTGTAGTGACTATTCAGATCTAAATTAACTACAGTGAGATTAAATACGGCCAACCCTGGACTGTCTCCCGACCCACTTTAACTTTTTTCCCTCTCATACCCTGACTCTGTATATACCTACTAATAAAGTGATTACCTATTCCGAGCCACCTGTTGCTGCTAAAACCCCACACCTATTTCTTGTACTGCCCCAAGATATAGTGTGAAATAAAATAAGCGCAGCAAGATATAGAATGTTACATACCTTGGACATCTGAAGAACCTTTTCTTTTTTACATATAAAATATATCCCTACTTACAGACAAGTTACGCTTACTTACAGATAGATTTTTCTAGGGCTATTTTCTTCTGTCTCTGGTGTAGCCCCCTCCCCCAACTCTCTATCCCACTTCCTGTTGAAGTTATATCAGATCTACACATCCTGTGGTGCCATTTTTGAATTTCCCCAGCACTCCCCTTATCCTACTCTAGCCGGGTGGCTGTACAGATAACGTGCTCACTAGAAAACTCAGAGATAGCTGTAAGTAAAAGCTACTGAAACAGTCAAGTGTTATTGAACAGCCTGTAATTGTTTTTTATCCTCCCATTTGGAATCTTACCAAATTTAATCAGGTTTTTTTTTATAAGAGCATTATTCGACTACTGAAAAGCTGTATACTGTTTAATCCCCTAACTCTTGCATATACGGAATCTCTGCAGCTGTAAAATGTCCTTTAAAGTGAACTTTCTAGCATCTCGGTTACTGAAGTGCCTTTGGTAACACAATTGTATCGTGACTGGATACATTGTAATATTGCAAGCAGCTCACATGTACCTACTGCTATTGAATGGAACCTTTCTCTCCCTTGACTAAAGTCTCTACTATTGTAAAAGGACTTTACTTTTGCAGTATTTTCAGTGCTTCAACAAGCACGAAGTGTGTAATTGATTAAATTGAACTAAAAGAAAGAAGTGGTGCCATGCCAGTATTCCACCTCTCGTTTGCTTAGCTAAATGTGTGCGCTTGCATTATAATTATATGAAAATGTTGATGTTCTGACTAAACCGTTTAAACGGAAATATTTGCAGCAGTTTCAGTGCTTTATTTTAGCACGAAGTGCGCAATACAGATAAAACATAACATATAGGTAGAAGCGTTACTGCAACATCATCTACCTCTTGTATTTCCTATTACAATGTTCTGTTATGTAAAACACATGTAAAATGTGAGGGTTATCTGACTAACTGTTTAAATGGGAATATTGGATGTGTATCAATGTTACATGGATTTGACAGTTTAAGTAATAGATTGCATTTAATTTAGAACTGTAGTATACCTAAGATTTTACTGCTTGCTGATTGAAACATAGATCTGCACTGGTTTTTGTGGTTGGTAGAGTATATAATAATTAGGATAAGTACTATTATGCTGACATTTCTGTGTACTCTCTTATGTGCTTATCCTTTCTCTAGCCACAGCTCTCTTCAAAAACACTCAGTCTACCCAGTGTTAATCTGCCTGTATAAGAACTGTAAACTTCTGAAATGGCCAGAGGACAGCGGCACTTCAGAAGTAATTTCAAATTATGAATATAATATTAGCTTCCTAACTAGAACCAAAGCCAAGCTTTGTTTGTGTAGTGACTGTTCAGACCTAAATTAACTACAGTGAGCACTGTATTAGATACGGCCAACCCTGGACTGTCTCGCGACCCACTTGAACGTTTTTCCCTCTCATACCCTGACTCTGTATATACCTACTAATAAAGTGATTACCTATTCCGGGCCACCTATTGCTGCTAAAATCCCACACCTGTTTCTTGTACTGCCCCAAGAGATAGTGCAAAGTAAAATAACAAGCACAGCAAGATATAGAATGCTACATACCCCGGACATCTGAAGAACCTTTTTTTCTCGCATATAAAATATATCCCTATTTACAGACAAGATCCCCTTACTTACAGATATTTTTTTAGGGCTATTTTCTTCTATCTCTGGTGTAGCCCCGCTCCGTTTGCCCTCGCTGCGCTCGGGCTCCCCTACCACCCCCATTCTCACCCACCCCCATATCATTTCCTTTACACCTAGCCTCAAGCCACCTCCTACTTCCACACCCCACCCTCCTACCTTTAACTCCACTAACTATCCCTCTCTAAAGTACACACCCTCTTCCACCTCCTTTCTCTCATATGTTAACTTCTGCTAACCCTTAATATACCAGCCTTTTACAAATTAGTTATTCCTACTCTAATCTCTTATACCTCTACCTCACTATCTTCTCCCTCCCCTCCACCCACTCCCAACACAAACCTTTCTTATATCCAATTTCAGTATGCATACCCTATTGCTCATTAAACTCCTGCTATTTCCACTAATCCTCTTACTTCGTCTTACTGCACCCTATGCTCCATTACCCTCCTTCCATAAACATCCCATCAACCCTATCTCAAATGATTACAATCACTCAAAAAATACAATAACTATCTCTCCTTCTATTCTACCCTCTAACACACAACTTCCCAAAATTAAAATAACCCCTTCTTACTCTCTACCCTCAATAAACAGGACAAAGTATATTAGAAACTACCCACTTACATCTAAGACTAAATTCTCCCCCACCACAATATTGACATCTGGTGACATACACCTAAATCCTGGTCCATGTACTAACGTCAGCTCCATCCAAAACCCCCTGTCTCACCCCAGCCCATCAAACTTCACATCATAAACAAATCTCCTTCTATTCTATTAACACCCATAGCATCCTCAACAAAGTAAGTCAGTTTCATGCATGGATAGCAAATCATGCCTCAGATGTTATTGTAGTTACAGAAACCTGGCTTAAACCACACCACCTTGATAAAGAAATTCTCCCCCTCTGGCTATAACATACTTCGTCTTGACAGCGCAAACAAAAAGGGTGGAGGAGTAGCTGTAGTCTATTCCAATAATCTTACTATCTCTCACCTAACGCAGTCAATCCCATCTTTCCACCCAGCAGAAACACTTACAGTTAACCTCATAATCAATAACTACACCACAATTACTATAGTAGCCACCTACATTCCACCTGGTGAAAATATCCAACTGCTGGAAAGCATTCTCTCCCATCTCTCCTTGAATATCCCAAATGAAACAATCCTCCTTGGGGACACAAATATTAATTGGCTAACCCTCAATAACCCAGGATCCCCACACCATATAAATCTATATGGTTTCACTCAGTTAATTACCGAACCAACACATTCAAATGACGCCCACTCCACAAATACACTCATTGATTGGATACTAGTATCAGCTTCCTCTAAGTATCGTACTCCAGAAACCCTACCTGATTCCCTAAGTGACCACTCACCCATAAAGGTACTCAGATATACAAACCACCTCCCTAAACCACATAGATACATTACTAGACATAATCTCTCTTAACTTCAACACAGACACATTTAACACCCTCATTTCCAGAGTATGCTGGTATTTCCTCTCCCAGCTCCCCTAGACGAAGCTGTCATAGCCTTCAACTCTACCTTTCTTGACATCATAAACTCATTAGCCCCACCCCGTAAAATTAGGACAAAAGCAAAAATATCCCCTTGGCTAACAAAAAAGACACACACTCTCCTAAAGTCTAGAGATAGGTCCTGGGAAAAATGGATACATACAAAAGACCCAACTGACCTGCAAAGATATAAAGAACAAAGAAACCTGGCAAAAAGACTTATTAAAGATAAAAAAGCATTCTATTATAACGCTCCTACAACACTGAAATCTGACCCAAAAAAAGTTTGGAATGCTATTCACCAAATACTTCATCCTGGAACCCCTACCTCCCCCAACCGTAGCCCAGACAAAACACCAGTGGAGACTGCCAACACTTTCAATGCTTACTTTGTTGAATCAGTATCTAAACTTCCTAACCCCAGTAGCTCCAATACAAAGAATCCCAAAGGCCCAGTTTCCTCCTCAACTACCCCACCTAAAGTCTTCTCCCTTAAGCCTGTCTCACAACTTGCATCAAAACCCTGCTGTGTATCTGCTGATAACATTCCATCATGCATTCTCCAGATAGCTGCACACTCACTAGCCTACCCCATCGCCATCATTATAAACCACTCAATCTCTGAATCTAAAGTACCATCAATCTGGAAACATTCTACACCCTACCTATCCACAAAGGAGGTAACTCCACTGAAATCTCTAATTTCAGACCTATTGCCATTCTTTCTCCCCCTGTAAAAAATGCTAGAAAAATGCAAACATACTCAAGTCATGGAACATCTCTGTAAGGAAAACCTACTCACTCCTACACAACATGGTTTTCGACCAAAACACAGCACCCTATACTGCTCTGCTGCCCTTTCTCAATACTATCTCCCTGGCCAGAGATGACCATAAACCTACATACCACAAAGTAGCTAGATTTGCAACTCAACAGTCCTATAGATCTTACCACTGTCTCTCTCTCTTAAATATCTAAACTGGCTTGAACTGCCTAACCTCCTCCTTCTCACTCAGCTTCAAACCTTTCACTCTATTCTATACCAGTCATCTTTCTGTCCAGCCTTACACTCTGTAATCTCCCACTATGCCCCTTCAAGAAACCTCCGCAGCTCTTCCCAAGACCTATTAAACATCTGTAAACCTAAGTCTAAAGCAGGGTGCAACTTGTATAGCTACCATCCCTCTATTGAGTGGAACAAACTTCCTCTTGAAATTGGAACACTCAAACATTCTAAAGAATTCAAATTAACTTTAAAAGAATATCTCAAAGGCAATGGATCTGCTACTGCTCAAACCCACTTTGATTACACTCTGCAGATGAGTGTTTTCCTTTCTTCACTCCAATACTGTACTGTCGTCCTCTGTCAACAAATTGTAAAAATTATACCTTACTCAAATGTTGCAGCTTCTACCAAGATTTTAAAATTTACTACTACTTAAAAAAATGCTGATGTTGACATTAAGCTGCTTTGCCACTTTTTGCTTGTACAATATTTGTAGAATGACTAAATGTAATCTGTAAAATACTGGAACTTTTCTCCCCGCGACTCTACTGAAAAAGGGCTTCGGCTCAGTCAAACATTCCCGGTCAACAAATGTAAAATAAATAATATAAATATATGATTGCCTATATAGTAAGTGATGGTTTAATATAGTAATAACGCACGCCTGGGTGTGGGTAATGCTAAATTTACCCACGGCTGGCGTGGTTTGGTCCCGAGGGCGAAGCCCGAGGGACCAAACAAAGCCAACCGTGGGTAAATTTAGCATTACCCACACCCAGAAGTGGGTTATTGCTATTATACCATGACATTATTTAAGAAAAGAAACTGTTACTTTTCTTAAATAATGGCATAGTATAATGCCTGTTTACTGCCCTTCCGCAGATGTCTGGCATCCGCGGCAGTTCTGATGTACTGTGCGCCTGCACAGTACATCAGAGTTGTGCAAAGCTGAGAAAGCAAGATCTCCGTTGCTTTTAGTCTCGCTATGTTAAATGAGTTTAACATAGCGAGACAGTTTAAAATAAGCAACGGACATCTCCGTTGCTTATTTTAAACTGTCTCGCTATGTTAAACTCATTTAACATAGCGAGACTAAAAAAGCAACGGAGATCTTGCTTTCTCCGTTGTTTAAACACTGTCTCGCTATGTTAAATGGGTTTAACATGGCGAGACAGCTAAAATAAGCAACGGAGATCTCCGTTGCTTATTTTAAAGCTGTCTCGCTATGTTAAACCCATTTAACATAGCGAGACAGTGTTTAAAACGAGTTATACTAATGGAAAAAGTCCGGCGACGGACCTTTTTCCATTAGTATAACTCGATTTACAACGGGCACGCTGGCCAATCAGCGTGCACGTTTTGGGGGGGTCATGGTATAATGAAGATGTTTCTTGTTTAAAAAAAAGCAGGAATTGAATATTATATGTAATATTGCTTAGGTTATATGATAAATAGCAATATAATGTGAAGAATAATATTTATGTTAATACAGCTTGATTACTTTATACAAATCTAAATTTGCCTATGTCACAAGTGATAATTCAGTAAAGGTGTTTGAAAAAAAAACTGCAACTAACTTAACCTATTCAATTCAAAGGATGCCACCTGGACACAGCAAGATGTGTAGTGTTCCTTCCCTTGGACAGGGCTGAAATCCTAAGAAACTTGGTCCAAACCTTCCTTTGTTTTTGTTCTCCACCAGCGATCCTAGTTCTTTGAGTCCTAGCTTTAATGGCCTCTTCTATTCTCATGGTACAGTTTGCTTAATTTCACACGAGAATACTTCAGTGGTTACTCTGGACATAGTGTTCTGAAATTTCAGATCATTCTTCTGTTCCATTTCTAATCACCTGTCTTGTCAGAAGTCATTTTCGATAGTGGCAAACATCCCCCGTCATTCTTTTAAGGAGACCATTTGTTATGCTACCTCCCACAGTGGTGGTAACCATGGTTGTCTCTTTTTTGGGTGGGTATTGTCAGGGGAGGATGGTCCAAGGTGCTTGAACTCAGCAGGAGGCCAACCTTCACATCAGTGTCCTGTAGGTGAGAGCAGTTCTCCTTGTGTTGGAGATACTGTAGGACAACTTAACCACCAGGGATTATTTCTCTCCAGCAGACAGTATGACAGTAATTTGATACATTAACAAGTGGGAAAGAAGGTATTACCCCTCATGGTGAGAAGCCATGGGAGTGTGATAATGCATTTTTCCTGATAGCAACACTTAACCCTGCAAGAAGCAACTGTCTTGCAGACAGGCTGAACAGATCCATTCTGATGCCTCATAAGTTGTCTCAATCCAGTGGTAGCACAGCAGATAATCAGCTGCTGGAACCATCCTCTCTGAAACCTTTTTGCTTCCCTAACCAACAGCAAGTACAGTAACTTCTTTGCCTTAATTCCCCCAAAGGGACAATATCCAGCAGACACTGTAGTTGGACAGAGGTCCTCCAGGCTCCTTTACTTATTCCCTCCCCTTCCCCTAATGTCCACATTCTTGCAGAAAGTGATGATGCAAGGCCACAGTAATCCTCATTGCACCTTGGACTCTATTAGTGGTTCTATTCATGAGATTCTGCTTCTTCTCACACACTTATTTGATAGACCATTAAGGTATAGTTGGCTGCAATCATTCATTTCCTTAGGCTTTGCATAATCTGAGTGAAGCTTTCTCAAGGCAGCCTTTCTTCTCCATCATATAATCAGAGAACCAATAGCCCCTAGGAACCTCAGTTTGGTTTTAGAAGGTCCCATTTTGAACCAGCATTTTCTACTTCTCTTCAAGTTTCTTTCATGGAAGACCTTATTTCCTTGTGATGATAACGTCAGCCAGAGGGATATCAAAGTAACAGGCCCTGTCTTCTAATTTTAGTTTACTTAATAATTCATAAGAATAGAGTTTCCCTTTGCACAAATCTATCCTTTGATCCCAAGGAGGCATCCAAATGCATTTGAATCAACCTAGTCACCAATCAGTATTTTTTCTCAACCACTCAGATAAAGGGGAATCATTCTGCATACCTTGGGATGTTCATAGACAACAAATGATTTTACCTACACAGAACTAAACCCTTTAGGAAAGACTCTCAGTTTTGTTTTTCTGTCCTTTGAAGTGAAAAGACTTGGTTTAAGGGTTCCAAAGTCTCTGTATCTAGGTGTCTTTCTGAATGCATTTCCTTTGTCTGTTCTGCACACAACCAACCTTTATCATAAAGACCAAAAAAGAGTTCAGTGCTAGGCTAAAGTCCAGCCAAACGTAACAAAACAGAAGTAATCCCAACAAACGCGGCAGGACACTGCTATGTCTCAAAGAATTTATTAAAAACACAGGATGAGTGCTTTTGGGTAACAACCCTTCATCAGAAAAAACATTCAATTCTATCAAACTATTTAAAAAAGGCATTGGCCAATGACAAACTAATGAAAAACCCGCCTATTCTGAAGGGCGGGCTTCATAGGTATTACTTCATTCAATCCTGGGCTTCTGTGAGCCATCAGCTCTACAATCCATCTGGATTCTGCAATCTCCATTAACTGTTTAATATCCCCTCCTCTATTATTTTATATTAACTATGGCCCTAAACCTAAAACTATGTGTAGGGTGTTCTTTTACGTGCCTATACAAGGCATTATGTGCATCACTGTTTCTAATGCAAGAAAGATGCTGTAAAACCCTCACTTTAAGCATATTGTTAGTCTTCCCTACATAAAAACAGGGACACATTAAACACTCTGCCAAGTATACTATATCCGTAGTTCTACATGTAGCCCTCCCCTTCAAATGGAAAATTCTGCCAGTCACCAGATGTCTGAAAGAAGTTTCCTTGTTAATGTAACTACATGCTTTAAAAATCCCACAAGGTATAGTGCCTGCAGTAGCCCTAACAGACTTCTTACTGGTAACGGTCTTCTCCCTGCATAACAAATCCTTCAAATTTTTGTTCCTCCTATACCTAAAACTTGAGTTACTACCTACTATTTCCCTTAAGCCGGTGTCACTGGTCAGGATATTCCATTTCCTATGTATGATGTCACAAACGTCTCTAATGTTGCTACTATACGTCAGCATTAGCTTCAAACCTCCTTGTGTAAAACTATTAGTATTGGAACTGGGTTGTTCTCCTTGAGCCCGTATGAGCCAAGGTTTATACCAATTCTGTCTAAGACCCTTGCTACTGTCCATTATCCTATTGACCAAACCATCTTCATATCCCCTTTCTCGAAAACAATCTTTAAGTTTAATCACTTCTTCCTCATATTGTGTATCTGCCATACTAATCCTAGAAATTCTGCTGATTTGCCCCTGTATAATGCTAGGAAAGGTGCATCCAACAAGCATCCCAAAGACCCATCAACCATATTGGATGTGTATGGATGAAGGGATCTAGCATTAATGGTAAATGCATCATCATTAACCCCGTTTCTTGTATTTTCTTCATGGGGTTGGGGTGTTGTTACCATCCCTCTCAGTTCAGTGCCACTCTCCTGTCTTCTTTGACGCTCGTGTCTGATTGTCACAAGCCTTCTTTCACTCAGTCCATCTATCTCTTTGCTGGATGCCCTTATTTCCGCTTGTCTTCTTCCTGTTTGTCCCAAATCATCTTCACCAGGTTGTCTTCTGTTTTTCTGCACTTGTGCCCAAACCACAGTAATCTGTTCTCTTTAACCTTTGTTGCAATTGGAGCTACATTGGCTTCTGCACTGGCATCCTTATTTCATTGTATGTCCCATAGTGTGCATCCTACCACCCATCTTGGGCACTTCATCTTCATCACCTCTAGCTTCCTCAACTGCTCTGCTGTTACTGCGCAGGTTTCTGTACCATACAGTAGTACTGTCATATCGCTTCTTGCCATACAGATACTGGTCACAACTCAAAATAACACACACTGGGTGTAGAACGAGCTAAACTTAAATGATCAGCAAAAATTCTCACCTACAAAAGAAAGCATGGCAGAGAGTTCAGAGCATCAGTTTTAGCACTTTTGTTCTTCAATTTGATTTAGAACTTTTTCAGAAACAATAATTCCTTGTATTCCACATTTTAAATAATAAAAACTTCTATCACACGACTCCTCATATCCATTTATTAACACTTTATTAAGTTAAATTACAACTTTAAAGGTCCCTGATGACATGAACTTTACCAAGCACATATACAACGATGAAACACTAAATATTAAGTTACAAAATATAATAAAATGAATTACCATTAAATATTAGCTAACATAATCTTTGAGCAAATAAAAACATTTAATGTTAATGAATTCATTAAGTCCTGTTTTTTGTCAGATGCCAGTCTGATTTGCCAATTGTCTTCTTTACATTATAAATGCACATTATGCTTTCCTCCAAATTCATTTATATTCACATAATCAGCTACAAAAAAATTAAAATTTCCTAAAATTTTTGCATTCCACAGTATGTTTGCCCAAAGAACTATTAGTCTTTATTTTTGATAGCCGTTGTGTGTTCATAAATTCTCTTAGATAATTTTCTGATGTTTTTTCCTATGTAATAACTGTAACAAGTCTCATATGTTGCCAAATAGACAACGCCCTTAGAATTACATTCAAATCTACTTTTGGCCCAAATAATTTTATCAGTTCCTTTTATATGCATATGTGAGGTACCAGTAATGAATCTGCCCTATTTACATTTGTTGCACTTATAAGTGCCAAAGTCTGACTTTACATCAGAAATAATCTGATGTGATCTCTCCAGTATGACTTTTATGTTTTCTCTTTTGTAAGTGCAAAAAAGGATTTTCTCCTACCACTTTAGTCAGGTCTCTGTTGCCAAGAATTATCTTCCAATTGTCTTTTAATGTTTTTTTTTTTATGTTGTACATATCCAGAGTGATAGGCAATGGGAATGACCCACCATAAATTTGGTTGTTTAACTTACTTGTATTCAGCCCTGTCTTTTTTACCTCAGCCAATTAATCTCCAGTACTGTCGTCTTCTGTGTGGAGACATGCGTGAATGGGCGTACCTTCGTTGAAGGTTGTGCGTCAGGGCCGACAACTCGGCACATAAAAATCTACTGCCAATCATTAGCAGACCAGAGTTCTGCTGTGGCGACCCCTAACTGGGAAAAGCCGAAAGACACAACAACAACTGTTTAAAATTGGCTTAGCCTTGTCTTGTCTTATAGTTGTTACTTCTTGTATGATTTTGGACAGGAGATCATATTCATACCATCTGTCCAAAAATAACCCTGTCAGATGTTCAACATCTGCCACAAAAGTTTTGTCATTGGTAGTCAACATACTTAATCTGATAAATTGTCTCTCTGTCACTCTTTTTTTTTCATGTGAAATGGATGTTGACTTTTTCTATGGAGATATTTGTTCACAAGTCTCCTTCCTAAATATCCTACTTGAACATTTCTTATTGAGTTCATCTAATTCAACAGTCAAATCTAAAAAGTTAATTGACTTGCCCATACAACCTAATGTAAAAAGTTGGTGCTATTATTGATGTCTGTGAAAAACTGATACAATTCATCATTCCAATAAATGATAAAATCATCAATAAACTGCCATCTTGAGTAAGTAGTGGGTACTAAAAACTTCTTGTTCCCACCATGCCATTACTAAATTGGTGAACACAGGTGCTATTCTTGCCCCTATCACTACTCCTTTTTTTCTGTCTAAAAACTTATTGTAGAAGGTGAAAAGTTTTCATCTAATATTAATTCTAATAAAAACAGATTGTGTTAGTTATTATGTGCAACATCAGTACATTTTGTAAGATACCTTCTAAAAAAGTCTATCCCTTGTTCTTGGTGTATACTTGAGTAAAGGATACCACATCTAAAGTTATCAAAATGCCTAATTTTTCTTTAACTAAGTATATGCCAAGAATCTCTTAAATAATATTTCAATTCTTGGACTATAGGATTTAGAATGTAGTCTAAATAAACTGAACTTGACTCTGTTTTGTAGAAATCAGCTGCTGCTACTGGCCTAAAAGGTGAATTTTCTTTGACTGTATGGATTTTCAGTATTCCAAATAATCTAGCCATTTTTGGGTGATCCACCTTTAAAAAATTTATATAATTCGTAATCAGTATGACCTTGACATAATCTGTCAAACAGTAACATCAATTTGTGAAAAATTCTTACTAATCATTGTCTTCATTATTTCTTCATAACAGCTTGCATCGTTTAAAAGATCCAACATTGCCAAAATGTAATCATCTGAGCTCATAATTACCACACCACTACCCTTGTCAGCTTTCATGACTCAGATTTAGTTTTGTAGACCTTATTTTACAGCTTCTTTGGCGTTCTTCAGTCACACACTACCTTGACACTCTGATTCTAATTTTTACTTCCCCAATCAGACTTCCCTTCTCCTCAACTATCTCCCCAAGATACTTGAAGCTGTTAACCTATTCCACTAGTTTCCCTTCTAACGCAACTTCTTTTGATCCCCCCATTTGCTGCCATTGCAATTGTCTTATCTGTATCATTTTCATGCCATGTGTGTTCAGTTTTGTTTTCCATTCCTCTATCCCTTGCTGAAGTTATTGCTCAGAGTCTGCCTGTAAGCCACATTGTCAGGATACACCAACTTTGTTGATCTGTCCCCTCCAAACTGTTTGCTGATATACCCCATCACCAGTATGAAGAGCAGTGGGCTGTAAGGCCAAACACTGTTCATACTTGAGTCATTGGGTCCTTGTACATAGCTTGCACTAATTCTACCAATGTTTCTGGGACTTTGAACCACCACAGACTGCCCAAATCAGCTTTCTTGGGACATCGTCATATGCTTTCTCCATGTCTAGGAGTGTCCAGTTGGAGTCTCCCCATCTCTAGCTTCTTCTCCGCTATCTGTCTCACTGCAAACATTGAGTCGGCTGTGCTGCATCCTCATCTGAATCTGAACTGCTTATTTCCCATTTTATTTTTTACTACTCTGTGTATTTCTTTATCAATCAGGCTCTCCTGAAGTGCCATGCATTGTGACAGGAGTTTGATACCTCTGTACTGCTCACAGTTGTGGATGTCTGCTTTGTCTTTGTACACTGTCATTAATATGCATATTCTCTAGTCATCTGGGATATGCCTGTCTCTCCACAGCTATGAGTGCCCTCGGGAACCATTTATGCCCTGTCTTACCCAATGTCTTGATCATATCTGCTGTAACCTCCTCTGATCCTGCTGCTTTCCCTGACCTCATTTTCCTTAATGCTCTTCTTCTTCTTGTAGGGTAGACTCCTCCTATTCTTTCATCATAGGCTGTGTTTGGGGCAGTATAGCTTCTATGGGGTTCTTTTTCTTTAGAAGCTGCTGAAAGTGCTCCTTCCATCTGCCTTTGATTTTCTGGGGGCTTGTGAGCAGGTTGTTGCTGGCATCTCTTACAAAGGATGTCTAACTATTTTCTTTATTTTTCTGTCTTTGCCTTGCAAACTGATGATTTCGTTGTGCCACCTGTTGAGCCACTTTCCAGAAGCTGGTGTCTCTGATGCCTTGTTGTTTGCTATTGCACCACCTCGCTTAACCTCTTTGTTAGCCAGCCAATATTCCCCCTTAGTCTGGTCCTTCTTTTTATCTCCCACTTTTTCCTGAATTCTTCCTTTTTTATAACTTCCTGGACTTCTGCATTCCACCACCAGCTTTCCTTATGTTCCTTATTTCCATACCTTGCTCAGCCACATACCTGTTCTGCAGTCTTCACATATGTTGTCTTGTAGTGCTTTCATTCGTCTTCAGCTGCACTTATTTCCTCTTCTTCCTGAGGTGCTAAAACCCTGAGTAATTCCTTGAACTATCGTGCTTTCTTTTCACTCAACTTTCAGGTGATCGGCCTGATCTCTGTGAACTTAGAGCCTTCTCTAACCAAGTGCTTACAGTTGTTTGTGACAGCCAGTGGTTTATGCTGTTGGCCAAATGTTTCATTGGGGATGACTTTGCAATCTCTGATTCTACTCCAGTGGCTTTTCCTTACTTGAAGGAAATCTACTTGAGTTGCATATTGGCCACTCTTGTGTATGATCTTGTGACTCTCTCTATTGTTGAACCATGTGTTGGCCACCATCAAGTTATTTGGTAGGCAGTAGTCTGGGGTGGCCTTTCCTTCTTTACTCCTTTTGCCCCACCCCTGTGGACCAAGGATGTCCTCATATCCTGTTCTGTCTGTCCCGATATATGCATTCAAGTCACCGATTATCAACACCAGGTCCTGTTGTCCTGCTTTATCTAGTAGGTCTTACAACTGCTGTGTGAACGCACTCTTTCTTCTTCACTGTAACAGTCCTGCTGTGGGGCTTAGGCTGAGATTATGAATAGTGCCCTGTCCTTACACTGTAGTCTGATTGCCATGAGTTTGCCACTAATTCTGAGACCTCCCTCACTGTTTTTTGAAGCCTCTCCCTCAACATAGTTCCTTTATCATTTCTAGTTTGTCCTCCACCTGTGCTGTAGACTCTAGACCCCAATCTAAGTGGCTTTGCTGTTCTGCCCTTCCATCTTGTCTCTTGGATACATAGGATGTCTGGCCCCCTCCTTACCATCATGTCATCTACTTCTAAGCTGTGTCCTGTCAGTGAACCTACACTGAATGTAGCAGTTCATAGTTCATGTTTGACAGGTTGATTGGTTTTACATTCAGCTTTCAGTCAGCAGAGCTATTACAGGAAGCTGAAGCTGGACAAATGGACATGGGTTGGCCAATATCTTATTCACCCAGGGCTGTTGGGTTTTATGGCAGGCACACACTG
Source organism: Protopterus annectens (assembly GCF_019279795.1). Classification (NCBI taxonomy): domain Eukaryota; kingdom Metazoa; phylum Chordata; order Ceratodontiformes; family Protopteridae; genus Protopterus; species Protopterus annectens. The sequence continues at coordinate 10,512,287 of NC_056735.1, forward strand.
GCCATTAGGGGCACATACATCCCTGCCATTGTTAGCATGGGTCCCTGGCGTAGGGCAGATTTTCCAGATTATCACTAACAAATACCCGTGCCCATTTGGCGACATTAGTCAACATGGCCAAGTCATCTAGAACCAATTTTGGTAAATGCATAACTACTATTTATATGCAAGTTATGAAAGGCACCAAGGATATATTATTGAAGGCACCAGAATAGAACAGAGAACTTGTATTACTTCAGACATGGAACAACAAGAGATGTTTTCTTAAGCTGTGTAGTGAATTAAGTTGTGTAGCAACAAATAGAACTGGATGTTGGTTATAGCATTTGCTGCTGTATTGTATCTTAACTGGTGACCTGGCATTCAGTTTTAGGATTAAAGTTGTCAGTTGTACATTTATGCAGTGGGTATCTAAGTAAATATTTAGGCATTTATTGAGTTAATCACTGAATTAATGTTTATCACTAGCATGTGTAGAGAAATGTGCTCATTTATTCAGAGGTTGAAAACATCTAAACACAGAAGTGATATATATATATATATATATATATATATATATATATGACAATTGCGTAAGCTTCTGTACTAGTTATTCAAACTTTCTGACCAATATGAGTCATTTATCAAGTATTAGTAAGTTACAGATGTTAGACTGCGGTGGTGGTGCTGCGGTAGCATTGTCGCCTCACAGCAAGACGTTGTGCTGTTCGATTCTCAGCTAGAGCTTCTTTTGTGTGGAGACATACGTGAATGGGTGTACCTTCATTGAAGGTTGTGCGTCAGGGCTGGTAACTCGGCACGTAAAAATCCACTACCAAACATTAGCGGACCGGAGTTCCGCTGTGGCGACCCCTAACCGGGAAAAGGCGAAAGACACAAACAGTAAGTTACAGATGTTAGATGCAGTCAGTGCAATAAATAATAATAGCAGGTTGATATATTTTTAGCTCTGATGAAGGGCTTCTTTTGATCAGAAAACCTAACTGTGTCATAATGGACATTTCAATCCACAATCTTGAGTAAATGTAAAATCTTTGTGGGTCCAATAAAAAGTTTCATCTTACTTGGGTGTTAGTGTTTGTTGTTAGTGGAATAGCATGGCATTTCTCTCTCTCATTTTCTGCCTTCATAGTTTTGACTGAGCAAAATCATAGAAAACGCAGTTTAGTACTGAAGATTAGCTTGAACATCAAGGTTCAAGTAAGACATTATAAATCCGTCTGCCATCAAAATTTTGGAGGCTCCTTTACAAACAGTGTGTCCCTGAAAGTACTTTTCGAGTTTCACAATGCCGAACTGGAATAATACGAAATCATAATAATGAAAGTAAAGCTTAATTCATTATTATGAGTTTGGCATTGAGAATAAAGATTGTGGTACAGTTAGGATCAGGGAATTTACCCTTTTCCTCACTGTAGTGCGATCTCGGAGTTGGTATACATAATTTGCAGGTGGTGTGGGGGTGCAGGGGGACTTGCCCCCCTGCCAAAATGTGAAAGGACATATGGACTTTTGAAACCAGAAGTCTGGTATGACAACTGTCGATCGTTGTGTTTCTGACGTTCGACATTTAGGCTAGATACTATTTATCTTTTCGACATTGTAGTTCAATCTTTTGCCTAAAAATTGTTTTGTCTTCAGCATTTTTATGGTAGACCTTATAAATCCATGTGTTACCAATTGCCAGTTTAAGTGGGTTGCAGAGGCATTCCTAAATATCTGATGGAGGTCAGTTAAAATATTTGTAATTAAAATAGCTGTCACCATTAGTAGCAGAAGCCGTCCTAGTACCTTATGTTTTAGGGATGTCTGTTTCTTTTCAGTTGTGACGGCATTTGAACTAGCCATCCTCCCAGATAATGTGGTACTTCCCTAACATGTGAATGTTTGTTAGGACACTTGGCAAGCAACCAAGCCACTGGAGATGTGATTATAACAACCATGAGCTGTTTAATCACAGCTGAAGTTATTGGTAGCTGCAGTATTAAAAGTTTGGTCAATGGATTGTTGTTTGTCAGTTTTATCAAGGTCAAGCTGATCAAGTAAAGTTAGTTGAAAAGAAGCTGAGGTTTGCAAGTATTTGAGAAGGGTAAGCCTTGTATGGACGAGTGATAAGGATTTTATATTGGTGGGTTTTCTCTCTGAGGCTATTTAAATTAATGAAGAAAGCTGGATTATGGTGGTTAGGTAATAGAGAATGCTTGTGTGTAAGGATGTTCCGGTGGTACTTTAAATGAGAAGAGAGGATAAGGGAAGAGATGTGAAGATTGGAGAGAGAAGAGAGGAGGCATGTGAGGGAAGAAAATTAAGTTGGCAGGTTTGCATTATACTAATGCAGCAATAAGGGAAGGACTTTGGGAGAGACAATGTAGCAGTATTGCTACTCGCAAGATGGATAAAGAATTGCAAAAAGTTGGAATGAATTAAGGAATACATGACAATTTATGAATGGAGAATATTATTATAGTGAGAATGGTCATGAAGAAGAATTATACTTATGGTGCCTGATGAATGTCTTTGTGTTCTTTCCATGTTGTTAAGTGAATAAAAGTTATATTTTTGGGTAGCAAGAAACAAAATTTAATGAGTGCAGCAGTGGTAACATTACAAAAAGTAGCAGGATATTTGTGATGGATGAAAAATTGGAAATGCCAGTTGATTTAATGAGCAACAAATATGAAATGTGTGAAGATGGTAATTGTGGGGATGGTCAACCATTGCAACAGTGTTCCAGCAATGGCAAAATTAATACTTTGAATGACAGAGATAAAGGTTTGGTTAGTAGCACATATTTGGCCTGTTGAAGATATATTGGGGGTTTGGTTATATTTGAAGTTGATGGCACTGACTTTTGTTGCATGATCAACACCTCACCTTCATTTCCATTTAGCAGCAGGTAGTGTAAGTGCAACATATACAGAAAATGTGGACTGCCAAGTGGAATATGTGCAGTAGATTTGTTGTTAACTGAAGATGAGGCTCAACTAAAGAACTTGAGATTTGATTGGAATATTGAGGGATGAACAGGGTTCCATTTAATAGATTTCTATGAAAACTAAGATGGTGATATGAACGGGGTTTACAAAATCATCATCAGTGAGTTGAGAATGGGATCAGATTGGCCATGCCCGTGTCAGAGATGTTGATATGGTAATAAATCCAATGTGATTTTGGTACAGTTTGTCTTCTTATGAGAATGAAGAAATATTGTGGCAGTTATGGCAACTAGGAAGGAAATTTATTTTTGCTAGTCATAACGAGCATGATTTTTGACTTTTCAGTAGGAGTTACACTTTTTGGATGCTAATAAAGTGTAAAATACACACATGAGAATATAGATTGCTCTTTTCAGCTGAGTTGATCCATTATTGATTGGGAGATGTCTTACAGTTTACAAATGCTGATGAAGCTAAAGCGAAGAGTTACCTCTGCAGACAAATTAGGAAGCAGTGGAGACGGAATGTATAGGAATGGAATATAAGTGACTCTTCCGCTTTTCTGAGGCAGTGGGGGAGTGAGAGGTGCAGAAGATAATGGATGAAAAATTATAAAAAATGTAGCCATGATTATGCTTCAGTATGGGGGGGGGGCAGTTAAGTTTCAGTAGTGTGTGACCTGACCTTAATTAATAAGCACTGCCTCAAATGCTGTTAAGATTGAGTGTTGCACTAAGAGGTGACAGGGTTGGCCAGTATACAACAGTGGCAGTAGTCAAAACAGCTTATTTTCTGCCTGCTGTCTATTTGTGTAATTTGCTCTTACCTTTCTTTCAGAATCTTTTCTTGGCTTGTCTAGCTGTCTGTTTGACAGTGCTGACTAAGTGTTTACTGGCTTTGAAAGTCAGAAAAACATTTTACACTTTTTTTCTGTTAACCATAGGTTCATAGGTGTTTACTAGGCTAACAAACACAAGGGCCTTTTTAAGCCTAGCCATGCATCCCAAATCTCTGGCAAGTTCTGATGCCCTTGATAAGTGTAAGCATGGGCGTGGGAGATGAACCATTTACAGGTTACCTGTTTGCATCAGGGACATAGGTGCCAAATCAGGGAGGACACTGGTGCCAAACCAGGGATGAATTTCTGGTTTCCAATACAATTGTCCAAGTTGCACATGAATTGGATTAGGGAGGAACTCTACTTCACATGGATGGGGAGCCTGTTCCATAGAAGGGGTAGTCTCTGGGATACATACCTATCTCTTCAGCAGGTCCTGTTTATATCACAGGCAAGGTTTAAGTCTTTAGAACTGTTAATTCTGGTACTGTTTGTTTTATGGATATGCAGAAGGTCCATCGGAGTGGGGTCTGTCAATGGCCTGTATGCCAGGCATAGATCTCCCCTCAAAAGCCTGTGGGAGACAGAATACAGGGATAGGGCCTTGAGGTGGTCTGCAGAGGATATATTAGTTATGCCCTGTATTCTTTTAGTGAGGAACCTCTGTGGATGTTCCAGTTGTTGGATATGCCCGGTTAGGTATATACCAAAGTTGGCATTGTACATAATGATAGGTCTGATGAATGCCAAATACAGTGGAACAATGACTTCCTTGGATGCCATACCTTTGTTTATAAGTTGAGCAGCATAGAATGATTTCCTCACCACTGTAGACATGTGATGATCAAAGGCTAGATTACTATCTATGTGTGTCCCTAACTACTGGGTTAACTCTAAGGGGTGTGTTGTCAATATCGTAGTTACCAGGGATGGATGACTTCCCAAAGGATACTATTATGCATTTTTTGGCATTTAGCTTTAGTCCATGACTCTGACACCAGTTGTTCATCTATGTCAGTGTGAGATTCAATGACTGCTTCCAGGTTGCAATCATCTGCAAATTTAGTCAGCCAGAGACCACTGACATTGGCCTTGATTCTGAGAAGTAAATGCCAAAAAGGAGCGGTCCAAGGACTGATCATCACAAGTACAGAGAGCAAATGTATCTCCTTGCACTATAAAAGATGAGGATCAGATCTCGGATCTTAACCCAATACAGATCCTTGTGGTATGCCACTGGTGATGGGTCTACATCAGCTTTCACAGTATGTGTTCTGCAGATAGGCCAGTTGGCTACCCATCTAATTACATAAGGGTTGATCCCCAGCTGGGAGAGTTTCTCAATGATACCCGAGTGGAGGATTGTGTCAAAAGCCTTGGCTAGGTCAAGGTAGGCGGAATGCACTGCCTTACCTTCACCCAGGACTTTGGTGACTTTCTCAAAGAAGTCTACTAGTTTTAATAAACATGATCAACCCTTGACAAAGCCAAAGTGGCTGAGTGTAGAGTTTGAAGGTCGCCAATATCCTTTTTGAATAGCTCCATGATGATTCTTTCCGTGACCGTGCAGATGAGGCTGGTTAGACTTATGGGGCTGTAGATCCTAGAATTGGTTGATGGCCCCCCTTTGTGCAAGGAGAGTACTGTTGCTGTTCTCCACTCTGCTGGAACAAAGCCCGTTCTCATGCTATGGTTAAAGAGAACGTCAAGTGGGTCCACTAGGTCCTGTGTTAGATTGCTTAGTAGGCAACATGGAATGTTATCTGGTCCCACTGAGGCCGTGTCTTTGGCCTTGGAGGACACAGTTATGACTTGATCTCTAGAGATACTAGGAAGAGGACTGGTGTGAGATATGCATTGGAGTATGGCTGGTGGGGACAGGGGAGTGAAGTTTGCACCAAATCTGTCAGCTAGCAAGTTGCCAATTCCTCCAGTATAGTATGAGTGGTGCCATCCCGTACCAGTTTGGCACATATCTGGGCATTCTCTTTTAGATTTTGGAAATAGTTAAAGAATACCTTATGCTAATCCTTGGCTAGGGATGCTATTTTAGCTTTGTAGTTCACTTTAGAGGACTTTACAAGATTTCTGATTTGCTTGTTCAAGCTGTGGAGGGAATTCTTCTGCTGAGTCAGTTCCTTCTTGTTCTTGGATATCAGTTTCTTCCTCTTGTTATATAATCTGTTTATACTTGAGGTCCACCTGGGTGGCTTGTTTTTTTTTGAGAGGACCTGGTTTTGATGTGGTCAGGTACAGTCACATCTATAAAGTTGTTTAAGTGCTTATACAAAGTATTTGCCTACATCTCTGCATAGGAGTCATTGTTGTCTTTGATTGCGGCGTGGGGGGGGGGGGGTATAAAACGTTTTATACTATTGCTTAGTAGGCTATAGTTTGCTTTGGAAAATATTTTTCTTTTTTTTTTTTTTGCTCCTGTAGGTGTGTCAGGTCCAATAGTTACTTTGAACAAGACTGATTTATGTACCACCCCTTACCAAGGAGGACTTTACATGGGGGAGTGCAATGACCCACCCCATGTTGGTGAGTACTATGTCTAGGACATTTGAGCTCCTTGTGGGGATGCAGACTATCTGTTCCAGAGCATTTGTGTCGACAAAGTCTAGGAACCTCTGGGCAAGCATGTTTGTGCTCATGTATGTCTGCTGTTTTAAACAACTACATTCACTAAGTTGTACTGTAACATGTACTATATGTCTGTTGTTTTGAACAATGTCCTCTTAATGATGGATCTAACTTACTATTGGTAATATTTTTGACATTTTTGAATTGTAATTGACTTGTTGCTGTAATTGTGTCATGGAGCTCCTTTTGGGGATGCAGACTATCTGTTCCAGAGCATTTGTGTCGACAAAGTCTAGGAACCTCTGGGCAAGCATGTTTCTGCTCATGTATGTCTGCTGATGTTCTTCGTGTTTCACTGTTGCAGTCATTACATTTGGGTAATTCTGCTGGCAGGTTGCCCTCAGTCGGCCTGAATTCCAAAGTCTTGGGTCCTGCATTGGCTGCGGTCACCTCTTCCCTGACGTCAGGTCGTCAGGGGTATAAAAGATGCAGCCGACGCCATTTTCTTCAGTCTTTCTTGCCGTGCGGTGCCCGAAGCAGAAGCAGTTCGCAAGTGCCGGTCGGCCGACTCCTGAGATTTTCATGTTCGAGTTTCAGATCCAAAGTCCTCATTAAAGCTAAGTACCCAGTTGGGGAAACTTTTTTCTTGCTCCAGACCGATGTCAGAAAAAGTTAATAATTGTATTTCTTGTGGAAAGCAAATGCCTCATAAGGACTTTCATTCTTACTGTATTCCTTGCCTAGGCTCTGACCACAACGTTTCTAGTTGTCGGTTTTGTGCTAGATTTAACCAACGCACTATTAAGCGTCGGTATGATTTTGCATTAAACTATTTTGGGCGCAGATTTAATTATAAAATGTCGTCGGATAGCCATCCGACTACCGGAGTTCACAAAAAATGCAAAGAAAAAGAAAAGGATAGACAACCGAGGCCCAAAATCGACAACGAAGCTTCTCATAAGCCAGTTGCCGGTTCGCCAGTTCTCAGTGAGGCCCTTTTGCGGCCCCTGACACCCGCTACTTTAGAGTCGCAGGCCACTACCGACTCCCACATGGAGTCGGCTATGCCTCTGGAAACTCAAGGTATTGGAGCCTCGGACACTATTCCCTCAGATGGGTCTGGAGCCGCTGAGCAGGCACCAGCTTCTGAGGGTGTATTCAGACCTAAACATCTGTACATTAAACCATCTTCAGCTTCAAAGGCAAAGACTAAAGCACCTTTAAAGACAAAGAAACAAACTCAAGAGCCACATGGACAGGCCTCCATGCCCAAAAAACAGATGCTCAAAATGGCCGAAGACTTGATTACCTTGATCAGGGGTTCCCATCCCCCTCCTGATAAGAGGCGTAGGCAAGAGACAGACTATGAATCTTCAGATCAGGTTTCTATTTTTTCTGATTCCTCTTCTGATCAGGAATATTCACTTCCCACCTATGAGGATTCTGATGCTGAAGAATCTATTCTTTCAGCTTCTCCTCCTGAGGACTATTCTTTTGGGGAAACCTTGCATACCATGAGGGAGCATTTCCACTGGGAGAGCCAAGATTTTTCAGAATCTAAAAAGAGGCTCAGGGACTTCCTGTTACTACCTCAACACAGGCCTCTAGCCATTCCACCTGTGTTAGACATTGTAGATGATGTGTTTTCAGTCTAGTCTGACCCCTGACTCCTTACCTCCAGCTCCTGTTAAACCGGACAGATATTACAGGGTTCCTGACTCTCATAAATTCCTTTTCAAAAACCCTGCTGCAGACCCAGAGACTATTTCACAGGGTCCCAAAGGGATTAAGGCTTCCGCTGCAAAAAACCCTACCCCCTCTGACAGAGATCCTAGGGCACTGGATAGACTGGGAAAAAAGGTTTACACATCTGATACCTTGGCTATAAGGGCCTAAAACTGTCAGTTTCATATGCTCAAATATCAGCAACAGGTCATGACATTGCTTAAACAAAAAATGTTGTTAAACTCTGAATGTGCAGAAAACAAGGAAATGCAGGATTTATTGCATGCAGCTGAACAAGTTGGAAAGCATAATTTGCAATGTGATTTTGATTCTCTGGAGGCCTCCTGCAGGGCTGCAGTTACGGGTTCTGTAATTAGGAGGCATACTTGGTTAAAGGAACAAAGTCTGCCTGATCATGTCAAAGTTAAATTATTAGATGCACCTTTACAGCAGGTGTTAAGGCAGAAGAGGTGCTAAAGAAAATGGAGGACAAAGCTAAATCTATGCAAACTGTCAAAGATTTTTTACAAGTACAGCCACCTAGGTTTAGTAGACACTGGCCTACAAAGAATTGATTCTTTCCAGTGTCAGACAGACCACAAAGGGGCAGATCCAGACGCCCTAGAGGCAGATCCCAGCCGCAAGGTTCATACAGGTCAAAGCAATGGGGTGCTTCTACCTCCAAAAGTGGAGAAGACAAATCACAACCATACAGGAAACAGTCCCAGTGACTTCCCCCTGCCTGCATCAAGCACTTATCTCCTGGCAGCACCCTTAGGGGGAAGAATAGCACTTTTTTCTCAAAATTGGCACATTATAACCCAGGACAAGTAGGTTCTAAACAGTGTCACAAGGCTACAAGTTTCACTTTCATACCTTGCCAAAGGCAAATGGTTGGCCAGATCTGCCAAAAAATCAATGGGCAGAGGCACAAAAACAAATCTCATCCCTCATGGACATGGGGGCTATTCAACAAGTACCACAACAAGAGCAGGGGCAAGGATTTTACTCAGGACTGTTCTTGGTACCCAGAAAGGACAAAGCCTGGAGACCAATACTGGACCTATCTATTCTAAACACATTCCTGGATATATCAAAATTCAAAATGTTGACCTTGCAGCAGCTTCTGCCCATGCTGGGCAAAAAGGCTTGGCTCATGACTTTAGACCTAAAAGAGGCATACCTGCATGTCCAAATCAGGCAATCATGCAGAAGATACCTCAGATTCAAGGCTGGCTCAAAGCATTACCAATTCTCTGCACTGCCCTTTGGCTTATCTACTGCGCCCAGGGTCTTTACAAAGTGCCTGGCACCAGTAATTGCTTTCTGCAGGCAAAGAGAAATACAAATATATCCTTACTTGGACGACTGCCTAATTCAAGCAGAGAACAAGGACTTTCTACTACAGCATCTGGCGTTTGTGAAAAGACTATTAACATGCCTAGGGTACACAGTCAACGAAAATAAATCAAAACTAGTACCCTCTCAAGAGATAATATTCCTGGGTGCAAGCTTAAATACAACTGCCTTATCTCAAGCCAGACAAACAAAGGCAACTGACTACCTATTTCAAATCATTGGCAACAAAGGCCCAGTTATCTGCAAGAAAAATTCTGCAGGCTTTGGGTTTCATGGCATCCTGCATCCTACTAATTCCATATGCAAGACTGCATATGAGGAAACTTCAGTGGTACCTAAAAAGTGTCTGGGCACAACATTGCCACAGCCTGGAAACAATGATTACTCTCAATCCCTGCCTGCAACAGGAGTTTCGATGGTGGGCGAAGGCTTGTCATCAAAACAAGAGGCAGCCATTCACATTATCCCCCAGCCAGGCAGAACCTAACAACGGATGCATCAGATTATGCCTGGAGGGCCCACATGGCAGGAAGATGCATTCAGGGCACCTGGTCCACAAACCAAATGCATCTGCATATCAATCAAAAAGAAATGCTAGCTGTTCAAAATGCCCTGACAGCCTTCAAGGACATACTTCATCCGGGACAACTACTGATAAAGACAGACAACACCACTGTCATGTGGTATATAAACAAGCAGGGGGGCACACATTCTTACCCCCTTTGCAGACTAGCCATGGCTTTATGGGACACAGCATTGACTTACCAAGTTCACCTGCAGGCACAATTCCTGCCAGGAAAGGAAAATACCCTGGCAGACGAACTAAGCAGAAACCTCATGGATCCCCACGAGTGACAGCTGGATCCACAAGTCTTCAGCATGATAACAAGGAAATGGGGATGCCCGGACATAGATCTATTTGCCTCCCCTCACAACTACCAACTAAAAAGATTCTGCACAAGGACTTATCACAGACAAGCATGGAAAGTGGACGCCTTATCTTTCAACTGGAAAAACCTATAAGTATATGCCTTTCCTCCACTGCCTCTCCTCCTCAAGGTACTCCTAAAGGTCAGACAGGAGAAACCAAAAATGATACTAATTGCGCCAGACTGGCCCCGCCAGTATTGGTATCCGATCTTAAGGAACTTGTCTCAATGCCCAGCCTGGACCTTACCTGAAATACCTCATCTACTGTCCCAACAAAACAGTCAGATCCTGCACAGCCAACTCAGGACTCTAAACCTGGCAGCATGGTGGATAATGTAGCTATAAAAAGCACGCCTCTCAGTAAAGCTGTGATGGATGTCATTTTGGAAGCCAGAAGGCCTAGTACTAGGAAATCTTATGCTGGAAAATGGAAGAGATTTTGTGCTTGGAACCAGGCACAAGGAACTGATACAGCTGTACCAAATATTCCTCAGATTTTGCAATACTTAACTGAGATGTTAGACAAAGGCCTATCTTTTTCATCAATTAAAATTCATGCCTCTGCCATTTCGGCTCATTACAATACAGAGCCACCCATCTTTTCTCATCCTTTATTAAGGCAGTACCTCAGAGGAGCCAAAAACTTAAGGCTCCAAGGAGATCGCCAATAACTGCATGGGGCCTCAGTTATGTCTTGGAAAAACTCACCCTACCTCCATTTGAGCCAGCTGCTACTGCTGATATAAAGTTGTTATTTTGGAAAACAGCTCTGCTCCTAGCAATACCTTCTGCAACACGAGTGTCAGAGCTACAGGCACTCATGGCTGTGGAACCTGTTATCATTTTTTTATCCAGACAGGGTCTCTCTGAGGACAAACCCAACATTTCTGCCTAAGGTGGCGTCCATTGTGGCCCTTAACCAAACTATTAATTTGCCAACTTTTTATCAGAATCCACAGAACAAGGGGGAGAGAATTCTGCATTATTTGGACGTACACAGACAGTTGGACAAAACTAAAGTTTTCAAGAAGACAGAGCAATTACTAGTGGCATATGCTGCAGGATCACAAGGAAAGGCTATCTCCAAGCAGACTATTTCAAGGTGGATAGGCAACTGCATTTGTTTCTGCTATTCACAACATGGCAAGCCAGTGCCTAAGGGCATTAGGCCACATTCAGCCAGAGCTGCAGCCTTTCTTAGGGGAGTACCAACTAAAGACATTTTAGAGGCTGTTACTTGGAGTTCAGTGCAGACCTTCACAAAGCATTATCATCTGCCACTTTACTCTAAATCCAGGGCAGGCTTTGCCACTGCAGTTCTGCAGGGCCTAATAGCCGCTCCTAATGCTGTTTAGCTCCAGCCTCCCAACCATAGCGTTGGGACTCTACCCAAATGTAATGACTGCAACAGTGAAACACGAAGAACATAGTACAGTTGTGTACACTTACCATAAATGTAGATGTTCGAGTGTATTCACTGTTGCAGTCCAGGTTACCCACCCACCATCCACCTTATTTCTGCTGGAAATTATCTTTCCTTCTCTGATCTATACAACCTATGTGGTGTATTTGCTTGTAGATGAAAGTAAAGTTTATATTGTTGCATGTATGTTTTATATATACATATATATATAAATTTTGGCTACCCTTTAGAGGGCACCTGACATCTGGGGCAAGAAAAACTGAAGAAAATGGCATCAGCTGCATCTTTTATACCCCTGACGACTTGACGTCAGGGAAGAGGTGACAGCAACCGATGCAGTACCCAAGACTTTGGAATTCAGGCCGACTGAGGGCAACCTGCCCGCAGGATTACCGAAATATAATGACTGCAACAGTGAATACACTCAAACATCTACAGTTATGGTAAGTGTACACAACTGTACTTTTTGAACAACTAAATTCACTAAGTTGTACTGTAACATGTACTGTATGTCTGTTGTTTTGAACAATGTCCTCTTAATGATGGATTTAACTTACTATTGATAATATTTTTGACATTTTTTGAATTGTAATTGACTTGTTACTGTAATTGTGTCACCGAGCTTATCTCCCCGGGCCTCTACTGAAAATGGGCCTTTCAAAGCTCAGTGGACTTCCCCGGTCATCAAACTGAAATAAATAAATTAAAAATTAAATGTACATCGCCCAGCTGATGGAGGGATAGTTGAAATCTCCCATGACGAAGATGTTGGACTGTATGGTTAGTAACTCTAGTAAGTCCAGGTAGGTGGTGTGCTTTTCTTGGTTCATGGTGGATGACCTGATGTGAGCATGTGAGGTATTGCCAGCTATGCCAGGAGAAGTAGGGCAGTGGATGTGTAACATATGCCAGCACAGCTAGTTGTAATTTAGTAAATTATTATATGTTTGAATATTAAAGTGATTTGTGCAGATGGTTGTGTTGAAAATGCATTTGTAAAATTACTTGTGTTAAAAATGTATGAACAGTGTGGCCTGCTGGAAAGAAATGTGCATGCATTATTGGAGCAGTTTAAATTTAAATATATATATATATATATATATATATATATATATATATATATATATATATATATATATATATATATATATGTTGTAACAGAGGATACTGGAAGAGAAGAGGATAAGCTCAGTCCCAGCTAACTTTGGAAAATAGCTGAAATTAAATTAGGCCATAAAGATTGTATCTTACAGTTCTGATTGTAGCCAGAGATGTAATGTCTGTTAGAAGCCTGGCTTAGTAGCTCTGTAGGAGGGGTAGAAGTGTTAAAATTGTTTTATGACTTCCAGGAGCTGCAGCAGATCTTGGCAGAGCTATATGTGTTTATTCTATTGACATTTAGGTGCTAAATCCTGGCAGCTTCTAGCCAAAGGGGATATTGTGGGAACTAGAAGTCAGCTTCTAGCCAAAGGGGATATTGTGGGAACTAGAAGTCAGATAACCAGATGTGATGTCATCCTGTAAATTATCCCAGAAATAATATTTAGATATTATATTGTGAAGTCTCTCAGTCAGACTGAGCACTCTGTTTCTTGGAATCTGACATCTTCCCTTGCTCTAGTAAGTGAACCAGGGAATACTAACTTTTTAGGAAAATATAGTGAAAATAGTGAAATACTTTTTTCTGTATCTGTGTGACTCTGTTCATGTGTGCTATTTTAATATTTCCTGTGGTTGAAACTCTGGTGTTTACTATAAATAGATATTTGCATTTTCTTGTTCTTTTATTATTTATTATTACATGTATTTAAACTTTTCATTGTGGCTGATCCTTTTAGAAAATATTTAAGCTTTGTTAGTATTTGCATATATTTATTTGGTGATACATTGGATATAAAAAGTGTACACACCCCGTTAAAATGCCATGTTTTTGTGATATAAAAAAATGAGACCACACTAAATCATTTCAAAACTTTTCCTACCTTTAATGTGACCTATAACCTGTACAATTCAATTGAAAAACAAACAAATGTGTTAGGGGGAAAAATATAAAAAATATAAAAAGTACAATAAGCTGGTTGCATAAGTGTGCACACCCTTAAACTAATACTTTGCTGAAGCAACTTTTGATTTAATTATACATTCAGTCTTCTTGGGTAGGAGTCTATCAGCATGGCACATCTTGACTTGGCAATATTTGCCTACTCTTCCTTGCAAATGCACTCCAAATCTGTCAGATTGCAAGGGCATCTCTTGTGCACAGTCCTCTTCAGGTCACCCCACAGATTTTCTTTTAGCTTTAAGTCTGGGCTCTGGCTGGGCCATTACAAAACTTTAATTTTTCTTCTGGTGAAGGCATTATTTTGTTGATTTGGATGTATGCTTGGGGTCATTGTCATGTTGAAAGGTGAAATACCTCTTCATCCACAGCTTTCTAGCAGATTCCTAAAGGTTTTGGGCCAAAAGTGACTGGTATTTGGAACTGTTCATAATTCCTTCCACCTTGACTGAACCCCAGTTCCAGCTGAAGAAAAGCAACCCCAAAGCATGATACCACCACCACCATGCTTCACCATGGGGATGGTGTTCTTTTGGTGATACGAAGTGTTGTTTTTGCACCAAACGTAGCTTTTGGAATTGTGGCCAAAAAGTTCAACCTTGGTGTCATCAGACTGTAACACATGCTTTTGGGAGACTTGATGTATTGTTTTGCAAATTTTAGCCAGGCCTCGATGTTTTTCTGTGTAAGAAAAGGCTTCCGTCTTGCAAACCTACCCCATAGTCCAGACATATGGAGAATACGGGAGATTGTTGTCACATGTAGTACACAACCAGTACTTGCCAGAAATTCCTGCAGCTGCTTCAGGTGTCTTGGCAGCCTACCTGATCAGTTTTCATCTTGTCTTTTCATCAGTTTTGTAGGGATGTCCAGATGTTCTTCGTGTTTCACTGTTGCCGTCATCACCTGTGGGTTATCCTTGGCTGGCCCGAATACCAGAGTAAAGGATTTCCCTCCTGTGTCGGCTGCAGGTCACTTGAGACTGACGTCAGGTAATCAGGGCTATAAAGAGAGGCAGCTGACACCATTACATCAGTCTTTCTTGCAGCAGTAGTGCCCGAAGCAGAAGCAGTTTGCGAGTGTGTCGGTCAGCCATTGCCAGAGTGAAGATTGAATCTACTAAAGCTAAGTGCCCCATTGGGGATCTTTATCTTGCACTTAACCAATGTCCAAAAAAGTAAATAATTGTCTCCGCTGTGGAAAACAAATACCACATCGAGACTTCCATAACCTGTGTGTGACTTGTCTAGGCCCAGACCACTATGTCCCTGGATGTTGGTTCTGTGCTTTATTTAATGCTAGGACCATCCGTAGAAAAGCTGATTTTATGGCCAGGCATTTTAGGTAGAGTAGTTATTCATGTGAAATGACGTCAGTCGGTCAGTCCACTGTGGAAATTCCAAAAAAGAGAAAAGGAAAGAGAGAGACCACAGAAGGTTAGGCCCACAGACGACACAAACTTGAAGTCAGTCAGCCTACTGTCAACTAGCACAGTGGAACTCAATGAGGCACCTATGCAGCCCTTAACAGCAACTGTAAAAGCACTGCAGGCCTCTGCTGAAACCCTTTTGGGTCCGGTACGCCACCAGATCGCAATTCTCCTCCTGACATATTGGTCATCAGCCCCACGGTTTAGTCTGGAGCCACTTTGCAGCCAGCGGCTTCCGAGGAGGCCTTTTGCATCTCCGACACCAGACAAAAACCGATGGCCACGCCAGCAGCCAAAACCGCTCACAGACCCATTGAAACTCTGAGGCCTAAAAGCAAGGCTACTCCCAGAATGACCCCTTCCTCCATTCTCAGTCAACAACTACCTCCCTCCCAACCTGCTCAGTCACAGCAACTATTTCCGATGGCTGAGGATTTAATCACTCTCATTAGAGGAAATCAGTTGACTCAAGCTAGCCCAGCCAAAAGAAAAAGGAACCTTTCTCCAGAGGTGCTTTCTGAGCCAGAGTCAGAGGACTCAGAATTTCTGGACTCCGACAGTGAACAGCACCCCCTGACTTCTTTTGAGATTGAGATGCCGAGGAATCCATTCCTTCTGCATCCCCTCCTGAGGACCTCTCATTTGGGGAAACTGTAAATACCCTCAGAGAACACTTCCATTGGGAAGCTCAGGACTACCCCCAATCAAAGAAGCGATTGAGGGATTTCCTAGCCTTACCACAGCACAAACCATTAGCCATCTCTCCCATTCTGGATGTAGTGGAGCATGTCTTCTTGGATTCTGGCCTCAACCGTGATGCCCTCCCTCCTGCACCCAGAAAGCCTGACTGATACTACAGGGTACCAGATACCCACAAGTATTTATTCAAGAAGCCTGCAGCTGACCCAGAGGTTAGCACCCAGGGACCCAAGGGGGGCTAGGGCCAGTTCCTCCAAGAACCCATTACCCTCTGATAAGGAGAGCAGAGCCTTGGACCGATGGAGCAAAAAGGTATACATTTCGGCTACCTTAGCCATTAGAGCCCTCAACTGCCAATTCCACATGTTTAAATATCAGCAGAACACATTGGAACTTTTAAAGCAGAAAATGTCCTCTTTACCAGAGAGTACTGCTTCCAGAGAACTAGGAGATCTGATACACTCCAGCTCTCAAGTGGCAAAACATAACATTCCCTGCATTGTGGGTTTGATGCTCTAGAAGCCTCTAGTAGAGCTGCTGTTTCAGGATCAGTCATTAGGAGGCATGCATGGTTGAGAGAACAGCCTTTGCCTGATCAAGTTAGATCAAAACTTCCGGATGCCCCCTTGGATAGGGAACAATTGTTCAGTCCAAAAGCAGAGGAAGTAATAAAGAAAATGGAGGATCAGGCCAAATCAATGCAGACAGTCAAAAACTTCCTACAGGTGCAACCCCCCCCCCCCCCCCCCCAGATTCAGTAGGAACTTTCCCACCAAACATTGGTACTTTCCTGCCCAAACCAAAACTGTCCAAAGGAAAGGACACAGAGATAGACCCTCCAGGCAGCAGCACCAACGCCAGCAGAGGCCTAGACAGTGGACCTCCACCATTCCTAGGCAAGGTAGGCAAGGGAGTTCTAAGTCCACTCCCTACCGTAAGGATGTACAATGACTCCCCCCACTCTCAAGCTAGGAGGAAGGCTGTCCCCTATTCAAAGACAACTGGCAAACAATCACAACAGATCAATGGGTCCTAAATATCATTTCCCAGGGGTACAGATTCACTTTCAAGGAGAACCCGAAATTTTCAGGTTATCCAGACATACCAGCAAATCAGAGGACAGAGGCCCTCTGCCAGATTCAAAACCTCTGTGCTCAAGGGGCAGTGGAACTAGTTCCAGAAGTGCAAGCAGGAAAAGGGTTTTATTCAAGGTTGTTTCTAGTACCCAGGAAAGAGGGCACATAGTGCCTTATTCTAGACCTATCCACATTAAATCTGGTCCTCCTAGTGCCAAAATTCAAAATGCTAACTCTTCAATAACTGTTGCCAATGCTGTCACCAAATGCTTGGCTAGTAACCCTAGATCTGAAAGATGCCTACCTCCATATCCCCATAAGGGAGTCCTGCAGGAGTTTCCTCCACTTCAGAGCAGGTTCAGAGCACTTTCAGTTCTCTGCTCTGCCCTTTGGCTTATCCACTGCTCCCATAGTCTTCACCAAATGCCTGGCTCTTGTCATTGCCTTTTGTGGACAGAAAAGCATACAGATTTACCCCTATGTGGACGACTGCCTCATCCAGCTGGACAGAAGGGAAAAACTCCTGCAGGATCTATCTTTTGTCCAAAACTTTCTAGCTTCTCTGGGATTTACCATCAACTAGGAAAATTTTAATTTACGACCCATAAGATGGATAACCTTCCTGGGAACTCTCCTGGACACCTCCATCCAATGAGTTTTCCTCTCTTCAGAAAAGCAGAGCTTTCTCCCCTATACGTTTCCCACCTAGTTCGCAGGACACACCTCACAGCAAGAAAGTTTCTGCAAGCACTAGGGTACATGGCATTCTGCATCCTTTTGGTGCCCTTAGCCAGGCTACATATGAGGAAACTGCAATGGTATGTAAGGAACATATGGTGCCAACATTCTCAGTCACTGGGACTCCAGCTGCCTCTGATTTTCTGCCTAAAGAAGGAATTTGTATGGTGGGCAGAAGCCTGTACCCCGAACAGGGGTCTACCTTTTGTCACCCTCCCACAAGGTCAGACCATCACCACAGATGCCTCGGACACAGCCTGGGGGGCTCACTTAGGAGACATGTGCACATAGGGCACCTGGAATCAGAGGGATATAGCCCTCCACATCAATCTGAAGGAAATGATGGCGGTGCACAGGGCTATAACAGCCTTCCGAGTCCACCTCACTCCAGGAATGCACTTGATCAAAACAGACAACACCACAGTCATGTGGTACATCAACAAGCAGGGGGGTACGCACTCTTACCCCCTTTGTCATCTAATCATGCTAATTTGGCAGACTGCCTCCATGATGGGACTGCATCTGATAGCTCAGTACATCCCAGAAGAACATAGGTTCATAGATTAGTACTAGGCTAACTGCCCTTGCAAGCCATTTTAAGCCTAGCCAATTATCCCTTGTGAGACTCAAACCCTGCACCTTGTGTTTGTAAGGCAAACACCTTAACCATTAAGCCACACTCCCAACCCCAACAAAACACCCTGGCAGACCACCTCAGCAGACGTGTCCTGAACCCCCATGAATGGCAGCTACACAAGAAAACCTTCCTCAGCATCACACACCTTTGGGGGTGCCGGAGGTTGATCTCTTTGCATCAATGGAAAACAGTTGACCAGGTTCTGCTCCAGGGAATTTCACCCACAAGCTTGGAAGGTGGATGCTCTCTCCTTCCATTGGGGCAACCTGTTTGTCTATGCCTTCCCTCCCTTGCCAGTGATTCCCAAGGTACTTCTAAAAATCAGGGAGGAAGGGCCAAGGTCTATCCTCATTGCCCCAAACTGGTCCAGGCAGCACTGGTATCCTTTCTTTCTCAGCCTGACCAAGGATCTACCCATGAGCCTGCCTCTCACAGACAAACTGCTAACCTAAGTGAAAAGGTCAGTACTATATCCAAATCTACAAACTCTCAGCCTATCCACATGGCTTATACCCCAGAGGCAGTTATCAAGCCACCTTTGAGCAAGCAGGTTCTGGATATCATTAAGGAGGCCAGGAGGCCCAGCACTCGAAAATCCTACTCAGCAAAATGGAAAAGATTTACTGCCTGAGGGAATTAGCAGCTCCCATGCCTCTCTCACTTTAGTCCTGGATTAACTGGCGGAGCTCGTGCAAAAGGGGTTATCTTACTCCTCCATCAAAATTCATGCCTCAGCTATCTCTGCGCATTCCCCTACAGAACTACCTATGTTCTCCCATCCCCTGTTAAAACAATTCCTTAGAGGGGTGTCACACATCAGACCAGCTAGAAGGCCACCCACTCCAGTATGGGACCTGAATTATGTACTGGAGAAATTGACTTCACCTCCTTTTGAACCAGCTGCTTCAGCAGAAATGAAGCACCTTTCTTGGAAAACTGTCTTCCTGCTAGCCATAACTTCAGCCAGGAGGGTTTCCGACCTGCAGGCCCTCATGGCCATTGAGCCTTTCATTATCTTCCATGCTGACAGGGTCTCTTAGAACCAGTCCGACCTTTATCCCTAAGGTGGTATCTGACATGACCCTTAATCAGTCTATCCATCTCCCTACCTTCTTTCCAAGCCTACAAAATAGGGGAGAGAGGATTCTACATACATTGGATGTGCACAGACAGCGTAGATACTATCTGGACAGGACCAAGTCCTTCAGAAAGACTGACCAACTGCTGGTGAGCTTCACCCTAGGGGCAGAGGTTCATAGGTTCGTAGATTAGTACTAGGCTAACTGCCTTTGTGGGCCATCTTAAGCCTAGCCAATTACCCCATGTGAGAATCAAACCCCGCACCTTTGGTTTATAAGGCAGATACCTTAACCATTATCCCAACCTCCCACTGGGAAACCTATATCCAAGCAGACCATTTCTAAGTGGATATCTCACTGCATCCATTTCTGCTACTCCTTCCAAGGGAAAATACCTCCCAAACCTGTCAGAATTCATTCCACTAGGGCAGCATCTGCTTTCACTGCCTTCCTCAGAGGCGTCTTTACCAAGGATATTCTAGAAGATGCCACCTGGACATCTGTTCACACCTTCACAAAACACTACCAACTGCCTCTTTACTCCAAATCCTGGGCAGGCTTTGCTTCTGCAGTCCTGCAGGGCATTGTGTCCTCCTCTTAGAGCAGTGATACCCTAGTCTAAGGCTCCTTTCCTTCCTTCCTTCCACCCTAATTTTCAGCTTTGGGAATCTTTCCACAAGTGATGACTGCAACAGTGAAACACAAAGTGCATAGTACAGTTGTGTACACTTACCATAAATGTAGATGTTCGAGTGGATTCACTGTTGTAGTCCTGTTTCCCTCCCTCCTTCCCCCAGTTCTTGTTTTAGTTACATCATAGCTAATGGGCTACCCCAAGTTGGCCTTCTTCAGGCCATCGTGGCAGGGCTGATATAGGTTGGGGGCAAGAAAAACTGATGTAATGATGTCGACTGCCTCTCTTTATAGCCCTGACGACTTGATGTCAGTCTCAAGTGACCTGCAGCCGACGCAGGAGGAAAATCCTTTATTCTGGTGTTCGGGTCGGCTGAAGGCTACCCAGCAGGGATAACCCACAAGTGATGACTGCAACAGTGAATACACTTGAACATCTACATTTATGGTAAGTGTACACAGCTGCACTTTCTTTGCAACGTCACTGTTGTCCCATATTTTCTCCACTTTTTAATGACTGTCTTCACTGTGTTCCATGGTATATCCAATGCTGTGGAAATGTTTTTTTGTATCCTTTTCCTGACTGATACCTTTCAACAATGAGATCCCTTTGATGCTTTGTAAGCTGTCTGAGAACCATGGCTTTTGCTGTAGCAGGCAACTGAGTAAATGTCAAGAAAATCCTAATAGGGCAGGTGAACTTTGTTTGGGGTTAGTCAGAGTCTCTTTAATTGATGGCAGGTGTGTACCTAAGAAGACTAAATGCTGTAATTAAATCAAAAGGTGCTTCAACAAAGTATTAGTTTAAGGGTGTGCACACACAACAAAATATTAGTTTAAGGGTATGCACACTTATGCAACCAGCGTATCATTTTTTATTTTTTTATATTTTTCCCCTAACAGATTTGTTTGTTTTTCAATTGAATTGTACAGATTATAAGTCACATTAAAGGTGGGAAACGTTTTGATATGATTTATTGTGGTCTCATTTTTTTTATATGTGTGTACACTTTTTATATCCACTGTAAGTGTGGCCAGTCCTGAAAGCCTGGCTGTTTGGTCATCATTACCATTTGTATTAATTTCACTGAGTATAATTGGATACCCTTTTAAGAGCTTTATAATAACTGACCGGTGGCAGTGAATCTACCTTATAGTCTGGGCAAACTGGGAAAGCAGGTAATCTGTGCTAGCCTTTCCCAGGTGTGTGAAAATTAAATCTCAGAGTGTGCATGTCAGCTACTTGGAGCAGGGACACAAAGCACTGGTTTCACAGAGAGGGTGCTGGAGGACTTGGCTTGGACACTCTGCTGAGGATTTAACTCTGCAGCTGTGCCATTGGGGAGCGTTACTGGGAACTTGGGATGAGAGGGAGAGAGAAACTCAGTCCCTGGCTGAGTGTGTTCCCTGTGTGCTCTTAAGGGAAATTGTGCTTGATGCAGAGAGGTCTGCATCTGGAAATACTGAGTGTATCCATTTGTATTCCCCATGAATGTCCCTCTCCAGTGTCAGTGGTGAGGATTTAGGCTCCATGATTACTGGCCCAGAATGGGGACGTCACACCTATATCTAACAATGATGTGTTAGTGTACTTTGCCTATAGTTATTGGACATGCAGTAGTTTGAGAGAGGCATACTGTTTGACCGTCTTGAAGTGTACTTGGCCTTAATGATGATGGATACACCTCCATCTTTGATTCTTTCCTGCTAAATTTGAGGTTTGAACATGTGGAAGGCATTGTAGCCTTGCACGGTTGGGGTGCTCTCCACTGCCTTGAACCATGTCTCAGTGACAGCACAGGTGTCAGCACTTCCAAGGGAGGAGTGCTTCCAGGGAGTGCAGCTTCCCATTCAGACTCCTAGCATTAAGCACAAAACCTTTAGTTTGTTTTGAGTGGATTTTGTTAGTGTCAGAAATGTTCTTGTTTTCACATTGCCTATAAAAGGCACTATGGGGGAGGTAGGCACCTTTGCCAGTATCCAAAAGCCTAGATGAGAGATGCATGCTATATCTGGCAAAGCAGTGTGGCCTGTCTTCCCAGGCTTGACAGATAGTGGATCCGCCTGGTCTGATACCAGAAGCTAGGCCAATCGTTGAAGTCAGTCATTTTTTGTTTGTATTGTGGCATCATCCTGGGTGAAGGTAGAATGCTGCTTGGGGCTAAGGTCATACCTGCCTGGGACACACAGACTGAGAGTTCAGTCATGTCTCTCTTCATACAATCTACAGAGGTACATCA
This sequence comes from Protopterus annectens, assembly GCF_019279795.1. Lineage (NCBI taxonomy): Eukaryota > Metazoa > Chordata > Ceratodontiformes > Protopteridae > Protopterus > Protopterus annectens. Next base: position 10,534,671 of record NC_056735.1, read on the forward strand.
AAAGGCATTCACCCCAACATGGACTATGACAGTCTTAATGGTACTTGATATTGAATGACTTGACTGCATGTGTGATTTGCCGGATCCTGGCACCTGAAAGGCAGCTGACCATGACCTTCTCTTTGTCCAGCCTGGTGAGGGAACATCTGTGTGTCTCATTATGGAGTCACCTATAACTAAGACATTAGGTTTTGAGGTATTTTGCCTGGGGCTTATTTGCTGAGACATTGGTGTATGTGTTGTTATATGCATGGTTACTATTCACATAGCGGTGCATGCAAGTGGTTTACGTTTGGGAGGTCCCTGATCTTTTGGTAGGTAGTGCTCATTTGTCTCTAACACATATAACAAGAAGGCTGAGGTTTTCATTTAGATGCTTTAATACTTAGAAACATCAGGATGGATAGCAGCATTATTATTATATACGAATGAAATAGTTAACAGACAGACCTTACATACATACATACATACATGCTTACATCTCAGCTGCTACAAAATGGCAGTCTAGCTTGCACATGCTCAGTATTTATACATTTGAGCAAGCCCTTTGATAGCTTTTTAAAGGTATATAGACACACATATTGATCTACGTTCTCCCTCTTAAAAAGTTTGCCGTTTGAAAAAAAACATGAGAGTTAGACATGCATTACTATATAAATTGGAAACAAAACACAATGTTCATGTCCAAGTTGATTCGTATCTGCTACAGGGTTTAGAGATTCGACCATATCTAGTAACATCAGAAAACGCTTTCAGCTCAGCCAGACAGCAAACCAAACAGCTAAAACTGCAACGGATTCACCAATAAGTGCCTCTCACCACTTCCTCGCCAAAGCGAAATAATAGCAGCTAAACAAAATAAAATTCCATCACTTCTTGGACTTCACACGAACAAACAGTTTATTCACAGCCAACAAGCTAAAGCTGCAATGGATTCACTAATAAGTGCCTCTCACCGCTTCCTCGCCAAAGCGAAATAATAGCTGCTAAACAGAATAAGATTCCTTCACTTCTTAGACTTCACACGAACTAATAGTTTATTCACAGCCAAACGAAAATACAGTTAAAATCCGATCCTAAATACATGAATTGAGTATTAATAAAGCAGTTATACAAACGAGTTAAGCGAAGTGAAGGAATCTTATTCTGTTTAGCAGCTATTATTTCGCTTTGGCGAGGAAGCGGTGAGAGGAACTTATTGGTGAATCCGTTGCAGCTTTAGCTGGTTGGCTGTGAATAAACTGTTTGTTCGTGTGAAGTCCAAGAAGTGATGGAATTTTATTTTGTTTAGCTGCTATTATTTCGCTTTGGCGAGGAAGCGGTGAGAGGCACTTATTGGTGAATCCGTTGCAGTTTTAGCTGTTTGGTTTGCTGTCTGGCTAAGCTGAAAGCATTTTCTGTTGTTGCTGTTGCTATGGATGACGCCGGTGCGGTATCACCGAAGGGAAATGAAGCTGAGGAGGATGACTTTATTGGTCTGCGTGCGGAGATTAAGCAGCTTAAAGGTGACTTGAACAAGCTTATTGATCTGGTCAACCAGTTATATAACAAGGATAATGCAGTAACATGTAGTAAACTATTAAGGGGTATCGACAAGGAAAAAAGATCTGATATAGCAGTCAATGCTAACATGTCTACTACTACTTGTGATCTGGAATTATTGGGGTCTCGCCCTACTCTTAATAAAGGCAACGCTAAAAGTGAGACAAAATTTGACAATGGGGGTGAGGGATGATAATGACGACAGTTTTACTTTCCCCAATGGCCAAGGTTTTGGTCAGAACAATACTGTTACGGGACAAGGTAATGAACTGGACATTACAGATCCATTTAATAGTAGCAAGATAAGCATTACAGATTTTACATTTGACTTTTCTATTTATAGATGATGAAGCCAAAGAACTGGTACAAAGCCTAAAAGGGTGCTACCATTAAAAACATATTCTACTGTGACTGGTAAAGATGTGCAACAGAAGAATAATATGGTCTATTCACGTACACATTCTGGTTCTCCAATTGAAGAGACAGATACTTATAATAAGGACACATATTTTAATCAATTTCTTACTGTCAATTGCAATATGGATTATAATAAGCTCAATCAGAATGTTATGTCTCCAGATAGAGACACCTTGGGCAGTTTAAAAAGTAAGATTTATCTATTGGGTAAAAAGCTAAAAATCATCAATGGTTTAAAAATAGATAATGCATATTTGCTGAAATGTGTAGATATTAAGATAGTGCCGATGGACTTGAGATTTTTCAAGCAACCTATGGGCCTAGATTTAAATGACAATGGGATTATGGAATTTAATACATTTTTTAATGACTGTGGTTTAAGTTTATGTGTATGCTTATTAAATTTAATGATGAAAAATTAAATAGGTTAGTACAAGAATGTGAAAAATTAAATACAATGATTATTAATGATCTCTTATTCCCAGAGTGGGAAAAACTGTATATTAAACAGTATCAAATTGCTGATAAATGGATCAATAATATAAGGGATAGGAAATTGAAAAAGATTCAAAGGGATGTAGATCAATATAAGAAAGAGTTGGCCTATATATTGCCTACAAAGAATGGACAGAATAAATATAAGAATCTGAATACTGATTAAGACTCAAGAGGATTTTAATGGTCAGGATATACAATTTTATTATAAAAAGAAAAATTTTTGGAAGGGCAAAACATTTCAGGGACAGCCATACCAGAACAAAGACTATATAGTAAATCGCCCACCATATATGAGGGACAATCAAAGACAAACGTGGAGAGACAATTAGAAAAAGGTACACAAGTACCTAGTGATAGGACAGACATTATTGTACGTAAGGATAATATATACACTTATAAAAACTTTAGTATATATAATTATTCCAGTACAAATATAAATTGTTCACATTTTGATTTGTTTACTAGAGTTATGAAATTTATACCTAATCCTAAATTTAATTTAGTTGATTGCATATGTGAGTTTAAGAAATATACAAGAAAGTTGAATTTAGCTATGCAATTTAAGAACACAATTCATTTAAGTTCTAATAACAATAGTAGTGTTAATTATATAGGTGACAAATTGAAAAAAAACTAGCACATATATTCCACCTAACCATCCTGTGGTGGATACCTACGAAAAAGTAGTGACAAGAGAAATTTATCAGAGATGCAATGAATTTAAACAAATTACAGATAGTAGTAATTTAACCAAAGAAGAAGAAAAGATATTAAGATTTCTACAAATAGAAAATAATATTCGGATAATGAAACCGGATAAAGGTGGAGGAGTGGTCCTTTATGATAATATTGAATATATAAAAAAGATGTATGATATTTTACATTATTCGGGTAATTATGAAACAAAATCTATTAATGAGATCAATATAGCCTACCAAAGAATTGATTCATATTTAGGTGAATATTTGATAGACGGAAGAATTACTAGTGAATTATTAAATTTTCTCTCAGTAAAACATCCTCAATTAGCTACGTTGGTAGGCATACCCAGATACATAAGGATACCAATAATCCACCATTCAGACCTATCATCTCAGGAAGTAAATCTAAAACCTTTCCAATAGGTAAATATATAGATACAAAACTTAAATATATTTATAGTATTGTGCCACACATGGTGAAAGATTCATGGGAATTTCTAGGAAATTACCCAACTGAAGTATGGAATGAAAATGTTATATTTGTTACTATAGATGTAGTAGATCTTTATTCATGTATTCCTAGAGATGAAGGCCGAGAGGCATTTTCTAATAGTATAATAAAATATAGTCAATATGAATGGGATGAAATAAGTATTATTACTGAAATTATGTCTATAGTATTGGATAATAATTATATCTTCTTCGAGGGAGAGTATTTCAAGCAGACTAGGGGAGTAGCTATGGGGGCAGCTTGTGCCCCTATCTACGCCAACCTAGTCATGCTTGAATGGAAAAATACCGTTCTTTTCCCTAGCAAGTATTATAAATGTATTAAACATTATTCTAGGTTCCTGGACGATATATATATCCTCTGGGAAAGAGATTTGAATTCACTACAGGCTTTTATCTGTTTCATTAATAACAGCATTGAATATTTAAAATTCACACACCCATATAGCCATGAGGGTGTAGCATATCTGGATACCTATATTTATCAACAAGGAGGGAAAATTAAATCTAAGATACATAGAAAAAGTACTTTCTCTAATAACTATTTAGAGTATAATAGTTGTCATCCAGATAAAGTCAAATATAATGTATTTAAAGGGCAATGTATCAGAGCTGTACGAATGACATCTGAACTTGATACTATGCTAGAAGAACTTAATTTTATAACCAAGCTATTTTTACAAAGAGGATATCCTGAAAATATGCTGACTAATGTGACTCAATATATTAAGCAGGAAAGGGATAATAGATATAAACCTTTATTAGGAGCTGGAACTGTGAATTTGTTTAAAAATAAAAATAAGTTTGTTACACAGGATGAAATTAGTAATAGGCCAACTCCCTTTCTGAGATATTGTATTATTGAATATAATTTAGCAGCGGATGAGATTAAAAAGTTAATGAACAAATATTGGTATTTAATTAAAGGTGATAGTGATATGTTAGAACTTATGGGCTATAAACCCAATTTTATATACAAAATGGGGCGAAATATAAAACATTATATTGAATTATATCATGGCAATAAAAAGATTAACAAGAGAAACAATACAATATACACTAAGAAATGTGGGGCATGTAAGCAATGCAGTTATATACTGGAAAAGGATAAATTACATTTAGAAAATGGCCAGAATACAATGGTTAGATTTAAAGGAGGAAACTGCAATACAAAAATGGTTGTATATTTGGCTAAATGTAATATATGCACCAGTTATTATATAGGTAAAACTGAAATATGTTTTAAGAAGAGAATTTATGATCATACATATAGTATTCGAACCAAGGATAGCACCAATGCACTAAATAGACATATTGAGAAAAATGATAACACACATCAATTTAAATTTGCTATCTTGGATATTATTAAAATGAATCCTAGGGGAGGCGATATTAAAAGTGTATTAAGTTATAAGGAGGTATGGTGGCAAATTTATTTAGATGCCACTATACCACCAGGATTGAATGATTATATTCCTATTAAACCCATTCTGCAAAACAGTTAACACACAACATATTATAGGAACATTATGGAGTATTAAGTAGGTATGTCCCTGAAATTTTTTGACAATTTTAGATTTATTTTTAGATATATTTTTAGATAGATTTTTAGACAGATTTTTTGATTGATATTCGTCCATTCGTAGATTATGGTATTGACTTGTATTTATTTATATATTTTAATATATTTTATATAGTATTACATAGTATTTATTTCAATTTATTTGAATTTATTTAGTTGATATTGATTCATATGTTTTAATATAGTAGATTTAATAATTCTTGTATAATTTTTGTATAATTTATGTACAATATAAGTATACATTTAAGTACAAATGTATTTATTAGCTATCTATTGACGTAGAGAGATCATGTAGTTGTACTAATGCTACAGCGAGCGCAATAATGTTTTTTAGAAATATTTTTAGATATATTATATTTTTAGACATATTTTTATAATATTTATGAACTGTATATATAAGAGAATAGCCTAATTTCATTTGAAAGGCATATATGAAATGTTTTTAGACCATTTGATATTATGTGTAAGCGAAGAAATATTGAAATAATAGACATAAGTCAGAATGGAAGAGAACTGAATGCATTTAAACGTTACTGTTGCTTTAAAAGAATACATATAAATTTAAACTTTTTCATGCCAAAAAGCTTATTTAAAATGCCAGTTGAATAGTAGTAGCAGTTCTGAGGAAGCCCAGTATGTTGGGTGACACCAATCTGATCATAACCTTTGGATGTTTGTATCCTTACCACTTCTCACTCTCATAATGGATTAAGAGGTTTGCTGGTCTTATCGTAGTAGGCCTTCTGGGATAGGCGTTTCTTCAACAGATTGGCTTTCACTAACCTGTTGTTCTTGACACATGGAACCAACTATTGATTGGGAATGTAGATGTTCTTCGTGTTTCACTGTTGCAGTCATCACATTTGGGTTATCCCTGCCAGGGTTGCCCTCGGCCGGCCCAAATACCAGAGGGTTAATATTTCTGCGTCGATTGCTGTCGCTTCAGGACTAACGTCAAGTCGTCAGTAGTATAAAGTAAGGCAGTCGACGCCATTACATCAGTCTTTCTTGCTATGGAGCCCGAAGCAGTAGCAGTTCGCACGGGTGCCGGTCCACCCCTACCTGAGTTTCGTCTACTGAATTGAAGTTGATGTCTTCTAAAGCTAAGTACCCCATTGGGGATCCTTTTTTCTTGTACTAACCGATGTCAGAAAAAGTTAATAATTGTCTCGCCTGTGGAAAGCAAATACCACACCGAGACTTCCATTCTTACTGCATCACTTGTTTAGGCCCAGACCACAACGTTCCCCATTGTCGCCTCTGTGCTTTGTTCAATGCCAGAACTATCCGTTGTCGGGCCCTTATTGCAGCCAGATATTTTTGCTTATAGTCTGCAAATTCTGATATGGCTTCTGAAAGCCATCCGACAGCAGGTCTTCCAAAAAAATGTAAAGAAAAAGAGAGAGACAGACCGCACAGATCCAAACCTACCGACAATGCTTCCATTAAGCTAGTCGTCAGTTCTCCGGTCCTCAGTGAGGCACTTTCGCAGCCCCTGATGCCCGCTTCTGTGGATTCGCAGGCCACTACCGAGATCCTTTCGGAGTCTGGTATGCCGCAAAAGTCTTCTTCGACTAAGGATCCTGCGGTCGTCTCTACCTTGGATGGGTCTGGAGCCGCTGAGCAGGCACAGGCTTCCGAGAAAGTCCTTCACACTACAGCTTCTCGACACAAACTGACGTCTTCTTTTGCAACTACCGTTCTTTCGAAAACGACCGAGTTTCTTAGGCCTAGGGTATGAACCACACCCAAGAAACCGATGACCCACTCTCAGGCACTTGCTTCCTTGCCTCAGTCTCAAATGCTTAAAATGGTGGAAGACTTTATCATGCTGATCAGGGGAAGCCAAGATACCCTCTCCAAAAGAAAGAGAGATCTGTTCCCTCTAGTTTTGTATGAACAAGAGTCCGATGACTCTGATGCATCTGAATATGAAGACATGCAACCACTCTCTACCTATGAGGACTTTGATGCAGAGGATTCCATACCTTCAACCTCTCCCCAGAGGATTTTTCCTTTGGGGAAACCCTGCATACCTTAAGGGGGCATTTCCAATGGCAGAGCTAAGACTACCCTCAGTCTAAAAAGATACTCTGGGAATTCCTAGATCTTCCACAGCACAGACCTTTGGCCATTCCCCCAGTCCTGGATGTTGTGCAGGATGTTTTCCTGGAATCCAGCTTGACTCCTGACACCCTCCCTCCTGTACCCAGAAAACCAGACAGGTACTGTAGAGTCCCTGACTCTCACAATTTTTTTTTTAAATCCTACTGCTGACCCTGAGGTAATTTCTCAAGGACCTAAAGGGATTAAAGCAACCTCTGCTAAGAATCCCACCCCCTCAGATAGGGATTCCTGAGCACTAGACAGATGTGATAAGCAGGTATGCTCCTCTTGCTATCAGGGCACTAAATTTTCAGTTCCATATGCTAAAATTTCAGCAACATACCCTGGAACTACTCAAAAAAAAAGTCTTCCTTTCCTGCTTGGGCAGAATCTAAAGAATTACAAGAGTTAATGCATTCTGCAAGTCAAGTAACTAAACACACCTTGCACTGTGGTTTTTGACGCCGTAGTAGCTTCTTGCAGGACAGCAGTCACTGGATCTGTCATTAGAAGGCATGCATGGCTTAAGGAACAGCCCCTGCCAGACCATGTCAAATCTAAATTGTTGGATGCACCCTTGCACAAAGATAACTTATTTGGTACTAAGGCGGAAGAGGTCTTAAAAAAGATGGAAGAAAAAGCCAAATCTATGCAAACAGTTAAGGATTTCTTGCAGGTCCAGCCACCTAGGTTCAGCAGGCATTGTCCCACCAAATACTGGTCCTTTCCTGCTCCCACCAAGCCAGTCCAGCCTAGGCTCTGGGGATCCAGACCCCCCCCCCCCACCCAGACGGCAGCCACAGGGAATGCAGAGATCTAACCAGTGGACTACCTCCACTTCAAAACCAGGGAGTTCTAAGCCACTCCCTTATGGTAAGAAATCACAGTGACTCACCTCCCTCACTCCCTCCCTCTGCCCAACTTCACTTACCCCTAGGAGGAAAACTGTCTTTTCATGCAAGCATTTGGGCCACCATTACCAACGACCACTGGGTTCTGAACATAGTGTCTCAGGGATACAAATTTTCCTTCCACACCCTTCCAACCCCAAAAAGGTTCCCAGATCTACCTCCAAACCAGTGGGCACAGACTCAAAAGCAAATCCTTTCCCGGCTTTCTATGAGGGCAGTAGAGCATGTTCCTGCAGAACAGATAGGCCACAATTTCTACTCCAGACTTTTTCTGGTGCCGAGAAAAGAGGGCACCTGGTGCCCCATCCTTGATCTATCCATTCTAAACACCTTCCCGGTGATCCCAAAATTCAAAATGCTCACCCTCCAGCAGCTGCTACCCATGCTCTCCAAGGATGCTTGGCTAGCCACCCTAGATCTAAGAGGCCTACCTCCTTGGTTATATTCAACTGGACGTATAAGAGAATTTAAGTACCTTTATCTGCTCTTTTTTTTTAAAAAATACAGTATTTAATTTGAGTGTTGAAGGAATTTTTAACTGAAGTTATTCTGCTCTTCAGTAACTTGAACTGAAGCTTAGTGTTGGCTGAATTTTGTTATTTGCTAGTAATTACAGGTGTGGGGGTAGCCACATTCTTTGATTTCCTGTCCTTGCATATTTAAACTGGTGCATGTGAAATAATTCCTGCTTTAAAACTTCAGCTTGGCCAGCTAAGAACTTGGTTATATTCAACTGGACGTATAAGAGAATTTAAGTACCTTTATCTGCTCTTTTTTTTAAAAAATACAGTATTTAATTTGAGTGTTGAAGGAATTTTTAACTGAAGTTATTCTGCTCTTCAGTAACTTGAACTGAAGCTAGTGTTGGCTGAATTTTGTTATTTGCTAGTAATTACAGGTGTGGGGGTAGCCACATTCTTTGATTTCCTGTCCTTGCATATTTAAACTGGTGCATGTGAAATAATTCCTGCTTTAAAACTTCAGCTTGGCCAGCTAAGAACGTGGTTATATTCAACTGGACGTATAAGAGAATTTAAGTACCTTTATCTGCTCTTTTTTTAAAAAAAATACAGTATTTAATTTGAGTGTTGAAGGAATTTTTAACTGAAGTTATTCTGCTCTTCAGTAACTTGAACTGAAGCTAGTGTTGGCTGAATTTTGTTATTTGCTAGTAATTACAGGTGTGGGGTAGCCACATTCTTTGATTTCCTGTCCTTGC